>NC_069504.1:465594269-465757489 GCF_027579735.1 Bombina bombina | reverse complement strand
GGAAAAAACTCTAAGCCATCTCCGTGGAGATGTTGCCTGTACAACGGCAAAGAGAATGACTGGGGAAGGCGGAGCCTAGGAGGGATCATGTGACCAGCTTTGCTGGGCTCTTTGCCATTTCCTGTTGGGGAGGAGAATATCCCACAAGTAAGGATGACGCCGTGGACCGGACACACCTATGTTGGAGAAAATAAATTTATGCTTACCTGATAAATTTATTTCTTCTACGATATGATGAGACCACAGATTTCATCCTTACTTGTGGGATATTAACCTACTGCTAGCAGGAAGTGGCAAAGAACACCACAGCAGAGCTGTATATATAGCTCCTCCCTTCCCTCCACCTCCAGTCATTCGACCAAAGTTAGGAGGAGAAAGGAAAAGCCAAAGGTGAAGAGGTGACTTAAGTTTAACTAAAATATAATATATACCTGTCTTAGAAATGACAGGGTGGGCCGTGGACTCGTCATATCGTAGAAGAAATAAATTTATCAGGTAAGCATAAATTTCCTTTTCTTCTACAAGATATGACGAGTCCACGGATTTCATCCTTACTTGTGGGATACAATACCAAAGCTACAGGACACGGGTGAAAGGAAGGGACAAGACAGGGACCTAAACGGAAGGCACCACTGCTTGAAGAACCTTTCTCCCAAAACCAGCCTCAGAAGAAGCAAAAGTATCAAATATGGAAAATTTGGAAAAAGTGTGAAGAGACTACCAAGTTGCAGCCTTGCAAATCTGTTCAACAGAAGCATTGTTTTTAAATGCCCATGAGGAAGCCACAGCCCTAGTAGAATGAGCCGTAATTCTTTCAGGAGGCTGCTGTCCAGCAGTCTCATACGCCAGACGGATGATACTCTTCAGCCAAAAAGAAAGAGAGGTAGCCGTAGCTTTCTGACCCCTACGCTTTCCAGAAAAAACAATGAATAATGAAGATGATTGACGGAAATCCTTAGTCGCCTACAAGTAAAACTTCAGGGCACGGACCACGTCCAAGTTATGTAACATACGCTCCTTCTTAGAAGAAGAGATAGGACATAATGAAGGAACAACAATTTCCTGATTAATATTCTTATTAGAAACAACCTTAGGAAGGAAACCAGGTTTGGTACGTAAAACCACCTTATCAGAATTGAAGATAAGATAAGGCGAATCACATTGTAACGCTGAAAGCTCCGAAACTCTACGAGCAGAAGAAATAGCAACCAAAAATAAAACTTTCAAAGATAACAACTTAATATCTATGGAATGCATGGGTTCAAACGGAACCCCTTGAAGAACATTAAGAACTAAATTCAAACTCCAGGGTGGAGCAATTGGTAAAAACACAGGCTTAATTCTGGTTAAAGCCTGACAATCTATTAACGTTCCCAGGAAGGGAACCATAGTCTGTGGAATTAACTCTTTTCTAGATTCACCTTCCACCCGTGAGTCCTCAGAAAGGACAGAACCATGTCTGTATGAGACTTTGTCAGATGGTAAGACGACGCCTGGATCAGAATATCGTCCAGATAAGGTGCCACTGCAATGCCCCGCGGTCTGAGAACCGCCAGAAGGGACCCTAGAACCTTTTTTGAAGATCCTGGGTGCTGTGGCCAACCCGAAGGGAAGAGCCACGAACTGAAAACGTTTGTCCAGGAAGGCAAACCTTAGGAACTGATGATGATCCCTGTGGATAGGAATATGAAGGTATGCATCCTTCAAGTCCACGGTAGTAATATATTGACTCTCCTGGATCAATGTCAGAATTGTTCGAATAGTCTCCATTTTGAAAGAAGGGACTCTGAGAAACTTGTTTAGACTCTTTAGATCTAAAATGGGTCGAAATGTGCCCTGTTTTTTGGGGACCACGAAAAGATTTGAGTAAAACTACTATCCCTGTTCCAGTCTTGGAACGGGACGAATTACCCCCATAGTAGAGAGATCTTTTACACAATGTAAGAACGTCTCTCTTTTTGTCTGGTCTGCAGACAATCGTGAAAGAAGAAACCTCCCCCTTGGGAGAGAACTTTTCAATTCCAGCTGATACCCTTGGGACACGATTTCCAGTGTCCTAGGATCCTGAAAATCTCTTACCCAAGCCTGGGCAAAGAGAGAAAGTCTGCCCTCTACTAGATCCGGTCCCGGATCGGGGGCCGCCCCTTCATGCTGTCTTGGTAGCAGTAGCGGGTTTCTTGGGTTGTTTACCCTTGTTCCAAGCCTGGTTGGGTCTCCAGACGGACTTGGCCTGAGCAAAATTCCCTTCCTGCTTGGCGGAAGAAGAGGAAGAAGAGGGGACTCCTTTGAAGTTCCGAAAGGAACGAAAATTATTTTGTTTACCCCTCAGTTTAGCAGTTCTATCCTGAGGTAGGAGATGACCCTTACCTCCCGTAATGTCAGAAATGATCTCTTTCAAGTCAGGCCCGAATAGGGTTTTCCCTTTGAAAGGAATAGCCAAAAGCTTTGACTTAGATGATACATCAGCAGACCAAGATTTTAACCATAACGCTCTATGCGCTAAAATAGCAAATCCGGCATTCTTAGCTGCCAATTTGGCAATCTGAAAGGCGTAATCTGTAATAAAAGAATTAGCCAGCTTAAGAGCCTTAATTCTATCTAAAATATCCTCTAAAGGAGTCTCAGTCTTAAGAGACTCCTCTAAAGCATCAAACCAGAAGGCCGCCGCAGTGGTAACTGGTACAATGCAGGCCGTTGGTTGTAAAAGGAAACCCTGATGAATAAACATTTTCTTTAGAAGACCCTCCAATTTCTTATCCATAGGGTCTTTAAAAGCACAACTGTCCTCAATAGGAATAGTTGTACGCTTAGCCAGAGTAGATATAGCTCCTTCCACCTTATGGACTGTTTGCCAAGAGCCTCAAACAGTGTCAGATATGGGATACATTTTCTTGAAATTAGGAGAAGGTGAGAACGGGATACCCGGTCTGTTCCATTCCCTCTTAATAATCTCTGAGATTCTCTTAGGAACCGGAAAAACATCAGTGTGAACAGGTACCTCTAAGTATTTGTCCATTTTACACAATTTCTCTGGTGGTACCACAATAGAGTCACAGTCATCCAGAGTCGCTAAAACCTTCCGAAGTAACAGGTGGAGGTGTTCAAGCTTAAATCTAAAGGACATGACGTCCGAATCCGTCTGAAGTAACGCACTTCCTGAATCGGAAAGTTCCCCCTCAGACAGAAGTTCCCTGACCCCCAATTCAGATCCCTGTGAGGGTACATCGGAAAAAGCTAACAAATCATCAGCGGACTCAGTATTCACATTGACTTCTGTCCTACTGCGTTTGCCCTGTAACACTGGCAACTTAGATAATACCTCTGTAAAGGTAGTTGACACAACTGCAGCCATATCCTGCAGAGTAAATGAATTAGACGCGGTTGAAGAACCAGGCGTCGCTTGGGTGGGCGTTAAAAGTTGTGACGCTTGGGAAGAAGTTAGCAGTATACCCTGATTCTGCCCCCGGATTGAGAATCATCCTTAGACACATTTTCTTTACATAAAATTTGTGCTTTACATTGTAAGGCCCTCTCAGTACACGAGGAACAAAAAACCAGAGGGGGTTCCACAGTGGCATCTAAACACATAGAGCAAGGAGTTTCCTCCTCAGTGTCAGGTATGTTAGACTAGCAATATTAATAATAGTCGTAGTTTGCTTAAAATATTGAGCTCTTAATTCAAATTGTATGCAAAAATGTTAATGCAAAAAAACTGTACTGCGCCTTTAAATTTTAAAAGCGCAACTAATTTTCTGATATCTGCAAAAACGTGTTAGGAACAGAAAAAAAACATTTTAAAGTGCCCAAAATACTCTATTAGTATTGCATCCACTTGCTGAGATAGGTAAGAAAACAATATATATCGATTATAACTGTAATTTATTTATTATCTTAATTTGGCCCCTGCACCCGGAATACACTTGCTGTAGCCTGATAAGCTTGAAAAACCCTTTGAAGGCCGAGACAACTTAGGCCCCACCAGAGCCCCAGCGATCCGGATGATACTGCGCATCTGAGTGCGTGAAAATAAGCCCCACCCACCGTGGGCATAACTATACTCCTGACTAAGACCCACATGGGTCGCAAGTAAAAACAAACATGTCGACTTGTAAAAAAAAAAACATAATTTATGCTTACCTGATAAATTCCTTTCTTCTGTTGTGTGATCAGTCCACGGGTCATCATTACTTCTGGGATATAACTCCTCCCCAACAGGAAATGCAAGAGGATTCACCCAGCAGAGCTGCATATAGCTCCTCCCCTCTACGTCAGTCCCAGTCATTCGACCAAGAAACAACGAGAAAGGAGTAACCAAGGGTGAAGTGGTGACTGGAGTATAATTTAAAAGATATTTACCTGCCTTAAAACAGGGCGGGCCGTGGACTGATCACACAACAGAAGAAAGGAATTTATCAGGTAAGCATAAATTATGTTTTCTTCTGTTATGTGTGATCAGTCCACGGGTCATCATTACTTCTGGGATACCAATACCAAAGCAAAAGTACACGGATGACGGGAGGGATAGGCAGGCTCATTATACAGAAGGAACCACTGCCTGAAGAACCTTTCTCCCAAAAATAGCCTCCGAAGAAGCAAAAGTGTCAAATTTGTAAAATTTGGAAAAAGTATGAAGCGAAGACCAAGTTGCAGCCTTGCAAATCTGTTCAACAGAGGCCTCATTCTTAAAGGCCCAAGTGGAAGCCACAGCTCTAGTGGAGTGAGCTGTAATTCTTTCAGGAGGCTGCTGTCCAGCAGTCTCATAGGCTAAACGTATTATGCTACGAAGCCAAAAAGAGAGAGAGGTAGCAGAAGCTTTTTGACCTCTCCTCTGTCCAGAGTAAACGACAAACAAGGAAGAAGTTTGGCGAAAATCTTTAGTTGCCTGCAAGTAGAACTTGAGGGCACGAACTACATCCAGATTGTGTAAAAGACGTTCCTTCTTTGAAGAAGGATTTGGACACAAGGATGGGACAACAATCTCTTGATTGATGTTCCTGTTAGTGACTACCTTAGGTAAGAACCCAGGTTTAGTACGCAGAACTACCTTGTCTGAGTGAAAAATCAGATAAGGGGAATCACAATGTAAGGCTGATAACTCAGAGACTCTTCGAGCCGAGGAAATAGCCATTAAAAACAGAACTTTCCAAGATAACATTTTTATATCAATGGAATGAAGGGGTTCAAACGGAACACCCTGTAAAACGTTAAGAACTAAGTTTAAACTCCATGGTGGAGCAACAGCTTTAAACACAGGCTTGATCCTAGCTAAAGCCTGACAAAAGGACTGGACGTCTGGATTTTCTGACAGACGTCTGTGTAACAAGATGGACAGAGCTGAAATCTGTCCCTTTAATGAACTAGCTGATAAACCCTTTTCTAAACCTTCTTGTAGAAAAGACAATATCCTAGCGATCCTAACCTTACTCCAGGAGTAACCTTTGGATTCGCACCAGTATAGGTATTTCCGCCATATTTTATGGTAAATCCTTCTGGTAACAGGCTTCCTAGCCTGAATCAGGGTATCAATAACCGACTCAGAAAAAACATAATTTATGCTTACCTGATAAATTCCTTTCTCCTGTAGTGTAGTCAGTCCACGGGTCATCCATTACTTATGGAATATTTCTCTTCCTAACAGGAAACTGCAAGAGAATTACCCAGCAGAGCTTGCTATATAGCTCCTCCCCTCACCTGTCATACTCAGTCATTCGACCAAGCATACGAGAAAGGAGGAACCATAGGGTACAGTGGTGACTGGAGTTTAATTAAAATTTAGACCTGCCGTAAAAACAGGGCGGGCCGTGGACTGACTACACTACAGGAGAAAGGAATTTATCAGGTAAGCATAAATTATGTTTTCTCCTGTTAAGTGTAGTCAGTCCACGGGTCATCCATTACTTATGGAATACCAATACCAAAGCTAAAGTACACGGATGAAGGGAGGGACAAGGCAGGAACATTAAACAGAAGGAACCACTGCCTGAAGTACCTTTCTCCCAAACACAGCCTCCGAGGAAGCAAAAGTGTCAAATTTGTAAAATTTTGAAAAAGTGTGAAGCGAAGACCAAGTCGCAGCCTTGCAAATCTGTTCAACAGAGGCCTCATTTTTAAAGGCCCAGGCGGAAGCCACAGCTCTAGTAGAATGAGCTGTAATCCTTTCAGGAGGCTGCTGTCCAGCAGTCTCATAGGCTAATCGTATTATGCTACGAAGCCAAAAAGAGAGAGAGGTAGCCGAAGCCTTTTGACCTCTTCTCTGTCCAGAGTAAACGACAAACAGGGAAGAAGTTTGACGAAAATCCTTAGTTGCCTGCAAATAGAACTTCAGGGCACGGACTACGTCCAGATTATGCAAAAGTCGTTCCTACTTTGAAGAAGGGTTAGGACACAGAGATGGAACAACAATCTCTTGATTGATATTCTTGTTAGTAACTACCTTAGGTAAGAACCCAGGTTTAGTACGCAGAACTACCTTGTCTGAATGGAAAATCAGATAAGGAGAATCACAATGTAAGGCAGATAACTCAGAGACTCTCCGAGCCGAGGAAATAGCCATCAAAAACAGAACTTTCCAAGATAACAACTTGATATCAATGGAATGAAGGGGTTCAAATGGAACGCCTTGAAGAACATTAAGAACTAAGTTTAAGCTCCACGGCGGAGCAACAGACTTAAACACAGGCTTAATCCTAGTTAAAGCCTGACAGAAAGCCTGAACGTCTGGAACTTCAGCCAGACGTTTGTGTAGAAGAATAGACAGAGCAGAAATCTGTCCCTTTAACGAACTAGTAGATAAGCCCTTTTCTAAACCCTCTTGTAGAAAGGACAATATCCTAGGAATCCTAACCTTACTCCATGAGTAACTCTTGGATTCGCACCAATGTAAATATTTACGCCATATTTTATGGTAAATTTGTCTGGTAACAGGCTTCCTAGCCTGTATTAAGGTATCAATAACCGACTCCGAGAAACCACGCTTTGATAGAATCAAGCGTTCAATCTCCATGCAGTCAGCCTCAGAGAAATTAGATTTGGATGTTTGAAAGGACCCTGAATTAGAAGGTCCTGTCTCAGAGGCAGAGACCACGGTGGACAGGACGACATGTCCACTAGGTCTGCATACCAGGTCCTGCGTGGCCACGCAGGCGCTATCAGAATCACCGAAGCTCTCTCCTGTTTGATCTTGGCAATCAAACGAGGAAGCATTGGGAATGGTGGAAACACATAAGCCATGTTGAAGACCCAAGGGGCTGTCAGAGCATCTATCAGCACCGCTCCCGGGTCCCTGGACCTGGATCCGTGAAAAGTCTGGCGACTTAGAAAATCCGCCTCCCAGTTCTCCACTTTCCGGATAGGGGGCCCTCTCTTCATGCTGTTTTGGGGGCAGCAGCAGGTTTCTTGGCCTGCTTGCCCCTGTTCCAGGACTGGTTAACTTTCCAGCCCTGTCTGTAACGAGCAACAGCTCCTTCCTGTTTTGGAGCGGAGGAAGTTGATGCTGCTCCTGCCTTGAAGTTACGAAAGGCACGAAAATTAGACTGTTTGGCCTTTGATTTGGCCCTGTCCTGAGGTAGAGCATGGCCCTTACCTCCCGTAATGTCAGCAATAATTTATTTCAAGCCGGGCCCGAATAAGGTCTGCCCTTTGAAAGGAATATTAAGCAATTTAGATTTAGAAGTCACGTCAGCTGACCAGGATTTAAGCCATAGCGCTCTGCGCGCTTGGATGGCGAATCCGGAGTTCTTAGCCGTAAGTTTGGTTAAATGCACAACGGCATCAGAAACAAATGCGTTAGCTAGCTTAAGTGTTTTAAGCTTGTTCATTATTTCATCCAATGGAGCTGAGCGAATGGCCTCTTCCAGAGACTCAAACCAGAATGCTGCCGCAGCAGTGACAGGCGCAATGCATGCAAGGGGCTGTAAAATAAAACCTTGTTGAACAAACATTTTCTTAAGGTAACCCTCTAATTTTTTTATCCATTGGATCTGAAAAGGCACAACTATCCTCCACCGGGATAGTGGTACGCTTAGCTAAAGTAGAAACTGCTCCCTCCACCTTAGGGACCGTCTGCCATAAGTCTCGTGTGGTGGCGTCAATAGGAAACATTTTCCTAAATATGGGAGGAGGGGTAAAAGGTACACCAGGTCTATCCCACTCCTTGCTAATAATCTCTGTAAGCCTTTTTGGTATAGGAAATACGTCAGTATACACCGGTACCACATAGTATTTATCCAACCTACATAATTTCTCTGGAATTGCAACCGTGTTACAATCATTCAGAGCCGCTAATACCTCCCCTAGCAATGTGCGGAGGTTCTCTAGCTTAAATTTAAAATTGGAAATCTCTGAATCCAGTCTCCCTGGATCAGATCCGTCACCCACAGAATGAAGCTCTCCGTCCTCACGTTCTGCAAACTGTGACGCAGTATCTGACATGGCTCTCATCTCATCCGCGCGCTCTATCCTTAACCCAGAGCTATCGCGCTTGCCTCTTAAATCTGGCAACTTAGATAATACTTCTGTCATAACAGTAGCCATGTCTTGCAAAGTGATTTGTAAGGGCCTCCCTGATGTACTTGGCGCCACAAAATCACGCACCTCCTGAGCGGGAGGCGCAGGTACTGACACGTGAGGAGAGTTAGTCGGCATAACTTCCCCCTCGTCGTCTGGTGATAATTTCTTTACATGTAAAGATTGACTTTTATTCAAAGTAGCATCAATGCAATTGGTACACAAATTTCTATTGGGCTCCACATTGGCCTTTAAACATAGTGAACAAAGAGATTCATCTAAGTCAGACATGTTTAAACAAACTAGCAATGAGACTAGCAAACTTGGAAATACTTTTCAAAATTAATTTACAAGCAATATAAAAAACGTTACTGTGCCTTTAAGAAGCACAGAAAAACTGACACAGTTGAAATAACAATGAACAAAAATAGTTATAGCAACCAAATTTTCACAGTAAATGTATTAAGTTAGCAATGGATTGCACCCACCAGCAAATGGATGATTAACCCCTTAGTACCCAAAAACGGATAACAATTATATAATTAACGTTTTTCTCACAGTCAAATACACTGTCACAGGACTGCTGTGCCTGATTACCTCCCTCAAAATGGATTTTGAAGACCCCTGAGCTCTCTAGAGACGATCTGGATCATGGAGGATGAAGTAGACAGATTGTGACTGAATTTTTACTGCGCAAAAAAGCGCTAAAATAGGCCCCTCCCACTCATATTACAACAGTGGGGAAGCTCAGAAACTGTTTCTATGCAGAAAACAAAAATGGCCATGTGGTAAAAATCAAGCCCCAATAAGTTTTATCACCAAGTACCTCACAAAAAACGATTAACATGCCAGTAAACATTTTAAACATACATTTGAAAGTTATGTATTATTATTAATAAGCCTGCTACCAGTCGCTTTTACTGCAGTTAAGGCTCATACATTATTTCAGTATTTACAGTATTTTCAGAGTCAATTCCATTCCTTAGAAAATACATTCAGTGCACACACATCAGCCTGATACCAGTCGCTATCGCTGCATTTAAGGCTGAACTTACTTTACAATGGCATCAGCAGTATTTTCTCAGTCAATTCCATTCCTCAGAAAATAATTTACTGCACATACCTATTTGTTGCAGGGGGACCCTGCATGCTATTCCCCTTCTCTGAAGTTACCTCACTTTTCCTCAGATGAGAAACAGCCAGTGGGTCTTAGTTACGTCTGCTAAGACCATAGAAAAAAAAAAACCCAGGCAGATTCTTCTTCTAAAGCTGCCTGAGAATAAACAGCACACTCCGGTGCCATTTAAAAATAACAAACTTTTGATTGTAGAAATAAACTAAGTTAAAAAAAAACACCACAGATCTCTCACAGCTTCCTATCTAGTTAGGCTGCAAGAGAATGACTGAGTATGACAGGTGAGGGGAGGAGCTATATAGCAAGCTCTGCTGGGTAATTCTCTTGCAGTTTCCTGTTAGGAAGAGAAATATTCCATAAGTAATGGATGACCCGTGGACTGACTACACTTAACAGGAGAAACCACGTTTTGATAAAATCAAGCGTTCAATTTCCAAGCAGTCAGCTTCAGAGAAGTTAGATTTTGATGTTTGAATGGACCCTGTATCAGAAGGTCCTGTCTCAGAGGTAGAGACCAAGGCGGACAGGATGACATGTCCACTAGATCTGCATACCAAGTCCTGCGTGGTCAAGCAGGTGCTATTAGAATTACTGATGCTCTCTCCTGTTTGATCTTGGCAATCAATCGAGGAAGCAGCGGGAAGGGTGGAAACACATAAGCCATCCTGAAGTTCCAAGGTGCTGTCAAAGCATCTATCAGAACTGCTCCCGGATCCCTGGATCTGGACCCGTAGCGAGGAAGTTTGGCGTTCTGGCGAGACGCCATGAGATCTATCTCTGGTTTGCCCCAACGTCGAAGTATTTGGGCAAAGACCTCCGGATGAAGTTCCCACTCCCCCGGATGAAGAGTCTGGCGACTCAAGAAATCCGCCTCCCAGTTCTCCACTCCCGGGATGTGGATTGCTGACAGGTGGCAAGAGTGAGACTCTGCCCAGCGAATTATCTTTGATACTTCCATCATTGCTAGGGAGCTTCTTGTCCCTCCCTGATGGTTGATGTAAGCTACAGTCGTGATGTTGTCCGACTGAAACCTGATGAACCCCCGAGTTATTAACTGGGGCCAAGCCAGAAGGGCATTGAGAACTGCTCTCAATTCCAGAATGTTTATTGGAAGGAGACTCTCCTCCTGATTCCATAGTCCCTGAGCCTTCAGAGAATTCCAGACAGCGCCCCAACCTAGTAGGCTGACGTCTGTTGTTACAATTGTCCAGTCTGGCCTGCTGAATGGCATTCCCCTGGACAGGTGTGGCCGATGAAGCCACCATAGAAGAGAATTTCTGGTCTCTTGATTCAGATTCAGAGTAGGGGACAAATCTGAGTAATCCCCATTCCACTGACTTAGCATGCATAGTTGCAGCGGTCTGAGGTGTAGGCGAGCAAAAGGTACTATGTCCATTGCCGCTACCATTAAGCCGATCACCTCCATGCATTGAGCTACTGACGGGTGTTGAATGGAATGAAGGACGCGGCATGCATTTTGAAGTTTTGTTAACCTGTCTTCTGTCAGGTAAATCTTCATTTCTACAGAATCTATAAGAGTCCCCAAGAATGGAACTCTTGTGAGAGGAAAGAGAGAACTCTTCTTTTCGTTCACTTTCCATCCATGCGACCTTAGAAATGCCAGAACTAACTCTGTATGAGACTTGGCAGTTTGAAAGCTTGAAGCTTGTATTAGAATGTCGTCTAGGTACGGAGCTACCGAAATCCCTCGCGGTCTTAGTACCGCTAGAAGGGCACCCAGAACCTTTGTGAAGATTCTTGGAGCCGTAGCCAATCCGAATGGAAGAGCTACAAACTGGTAGTGCCTGTCTAAGAAGGCAAACCTTAGATACCGGTGATGATCTTTGTGGATCGGTATGTGAAGGTAAGCATCCTTTAAATCCACTGTGGTCATGTACTGACCCTCTTGGATCATGGGTAAAATTGTCCGAATAGTTTCCATTTTGAACGATGGAACTCTTAGGAATTTGTTTAGAGTCTTTAAATCTAAGATTGGCCTGAAAGTTCCCTCTTTTTTGGGAACCACAAACAGGTTTGAGTAGAACCCTTGTCCTTGTTCCGACCACGGAACCGGATGGATCACTCCCATTGTTAACAAATCTTGTACGCAGCGTAGAAACGCTTCTTTCTTTATCTGGTTTGTTGACAACCTTGACAGATGAAATCTCCCTCTTGGGGGAGATAATTTGAAGTCTAGAAGGTATCCCTGAGATATGATCTCTAGTGCCCAGGGATCCTGAACATCTCTTGCCCAGGCCTGGGCGAAGAGAGAGAGTCTGCCCCCTACTAGATCCGGTCCCGGATCGGGGGCTCTCGGTTCATGCTGTCTTTGGGGCAGCAGCAGGTTTCCTGGCCTGCTTGCTTTTGTTCCAGGACTGGTTAGGCTTCCAGCCTTGCCTGTAACGAGCAACAGCTCCTTCCTGTTTTGGTGCAGTGGAGGTTGATGCTGCTCCTGTTTTGAAATTCCGAAAGGGACGAAAATTAGACTGTCTAGCCTTAGCTTTGGCCTTGTCTTGAGGTAGGGCGTGGCCCTTACCTCCCGTAATGTCAGCGATAATTTCTTTCAAACCGGGCCCGAATAAGGACTGCCCCTTGAAAGGTATATTAAGTAATTTGGACTTAGAAGTAACATCAGCTGACCAGGATTTTAGCCACAGTGCCCTGCGTGCCTGTATGGCGAATCCTGAGTTCTTAGCCGTAAGTTTGGTTAAATGTACTACGGCCTCCGAAATGAAAGAATTAGCTAGTTTAAGGACTCTAAGCCTGTCCGTAATGTCGTCTAGCGTAGAGGAACTAAGGTTCTCTTCAAGCGACTCAATCCAAAATGCTGCCGCAGCCGTAATCGGCGCGATACATGCAAGGGGTTGTAATATAAAACCTTGTTGAACAAACATTTTCTTAAGGTAACCCTCTAATTTTTTATCCATTGGATCTGAGAAAGCACAGCTATCCTCCACCGGGATAGTGGTACGCTTAGCTAAAGTAGAAACTGCTCCCTCCACCTTGGGGACCGTTTGCCATAAGTCCCGAGTGGTGGCGTCTATTGGAAACATCTTTCTAAATATTGGAGGGGGTGAGAACGGCACACCGGGTCTATCCCACTCCTTAGTAACAATTTCAGTTAGTCTCTTAGGTATAGGAAAAACGTCAGTACTCGCCGGTACCGCAAAGTATTTATCCAACCTACACAGTTTCTCTGGTATTGCAACAGTGTTACAATCGTTGAGAGCTGCTAAGACCTCCCCTAGTAGTACACGGAGGTTCTCCAATTTAAATTTAAAATTTGAAATATCTGAGTCCAATCTGTTTGGATCAGAACCGTCACCCACAGAATGAAGCTCTCCGTCCTCATGCTCTGCGAGCTGTGACGCAGTATCAGACATGGCCCTAGCATTGTCAGCGCACTCTGTTCTCACCCCAGAGTGATCACGCTTGCCTCTTAGTTCAGGTAATTTAGACAAAACTTCAGTCATAACAGTAGCCATATCTTGTAATGTTATCTGTAATGGCCGCCCAGATGTACTAGGCGCCAAAATATCACGCACCTCCCGGGCGGGAGATGCAGGTACTGTCGCGTGAGGCGAGTTAGTCGGCATAACTCTCCCCTCGCTGTTTGGTGAAATTTGTTCACATTGTACAGATTGACTTTTATTTAAAGTAGCATCAATACAGTTAGTACATAAATTTCTATTGGGCTCCACCTTGGCATTGGAACAAATGACACAGATATCTTCCTCTGAGTCAGACATGTTTAACACACTAGCAAAAAACTTACAACTTGGATATAATCTTTTTTAGCAAAAAACGTACTGTGCCTCAAAGAGGTACTAACGATTAAATGACAGTTGAAATAATGAACTGAAAAACAGTTATTGCATCAAATTTTAAAACAACACAACTTTTAGCAAAGGTTTGTTCCCATTAGTAAAAAACAACACTAATTAAATTTGTACATAAGAAAAACAAAACAACGTTTTTTATACACAGTCACTATAAGAATTCTCACAGCTCTGCTGAGAGAATTTACCTCCCTTCAAAGAAGTTTGAAGACCCCTGAGATCTGTCAGAGATGAACCGGATCATGCAGGACATATAAAAGTAGCTGACTGGAATTTTTTGATGCGTAGCAAAGAGCGCCAAAAACGGCCCCTCCCTCTCCCACACAGCAGTGAAGAGAAACGAAACTGTCACAATTAAAGCAAAAAACTGCCAAGTGGAAAATAATGCCCAAACATTTATTCACACAGTACCTCAGCAATGTAAACGATTCTACATTCCAGCAAAAACGTTTAACATGAGAATAGTTATTAAAAGGATTAGTGACCTTAACACAGTAGTTCCGGTGAAATACCATCCCCAGAATACTGAAGTGTATACATACATGTCATTTTAACGGTATGGCAGGCTTTTCTCATCAATTCCATTCAGAAAATAAAAACTGCCACATACCTCAATGCAGATTCATCTGCCCGCTGTCCCCTGATCTGAAGCCTTTACCTCCCTCAGATGGTCGAGAACAGCAATATGATCTTAACGACTCCGGTTAAAATCATAGTAAAAAATCTCTGTCAGATTCTTCCTCAAACTCTGCCAGAGAAGTAATAACACGCTCCGGTGCTATTTTAAAATAACAAACTTTTGATTGAAGTCATAAAAACTAAGTATAATCACCATAGTCCTCTCACACATCCTATCTAGTCGTTGGGTGCAAGAGAATGACTGGGACTGACGTAGAGGGGAGGAGCTATATGCAGCTCTGCTGGGTGAATCCTCTTGCATTTCCTGTTGGGGAGGAGTTATATCCCAGAAGTAATGATGACCCGTGGACTGATCACACATAACAGAAGAAAAAAAAGCCATGTGCCCTCTTGTATACACTGAAACATCGTAACACTGCACTCCCTCAGGCCAATGATAAAGGTAACAGCCCTTAAGCAAACCGCAACTCCCAGCGTACAGCCCTTGAATAAGCCTCAAAGAGATATTTACATACTTTGGCAAATAATATAAAGGGATTCCAGGTACACCATTTCCTTTCATATAGTGCATACTGCTTACCCTTCCCTATATAGGAAAAATTGTCAGCCTGTTCTGATGCATCAAGTCTCCCCAGAAACAAAAGACTGAACATACCTCAATGCTGCTTGTAGCAAGACACCGTTCTCCACACTGAAGATTTCTCTTACACTACCTTCAGCTGCGCTGTGGTACCCATCATGGATCTTAGATAATGTTTGCTAAGATCATCAATATCAGGGCAGAAAATAAGATGTCTCCACTCCTCTTGGAAAGCAATAGACTGACGATTTCCCCCTGAGAAAAATAGTACTCACTGGCACCATTTTAAAATAAAATAACTTCTTGATTGAAGAATCTAAACTAACACCTCACTTTACCTCTTCCTATTACTAACACAGGCAAAGAGAATGACTGGGGGTGGAGGGAAGGGAGGAGCTATATATACAGCTCTGCTGTGGTGCTCTTTGCCACTTCCTGCTAGCAGGAGGTTAATATCCCACAAGTAAGAATGAAATCCGTGGACTCGTCATATCTTGTAGAAGAAAACAGGCCTGATTTGAGACAGAGCCTGAACAAAAGATTGGATGTCAGGGAGATCAGTGAGTCTCCTATGCAACAGAACGGATTTAGCCGAATTTTGTCCTTTTAGGGAATTAGCGGCGAGACCCTTCTCAAAACCCTCTTGGAGAAAGGAGAAAATCCTGGATACCCTCAGCTTGTGCCAAGGGTAGCCATGACTCTCACACCAGGACAAGTAAGTCCTCCACACCTTATGATAGATGCATCGAGTGACCGTCTTTATTGCCTGAACTAGAGAGAGTGTCAATCACATTCTCAGAAAAAAACCTTTTTGCCAAGACTAATCGTTCAATCTCCACGCAGTCAGCCTCAGAGAATAGAGATATTGATGTTGAAAAGGACCCTGCTCCAGCAGATCCCTGCAACAGGGTAACCTTAACGGCTGAGAGGATGACATCCCCACCAGATCCGCAAGCCACGTCCTCCTCAACCACGAAGGAGCCATCAGAATGGAGGACGCTCTCTCCCACTTTATACAAGCCACTACACGAGGAAGAAGCGGGAACTGAGGAAATATGTATACTAGACCAAACCCCCAAGACATCGCCAATGCGTCTATTAGCTCCGCCTGGGGGTCCCTCGACCTCAATCCGTATCGGGGAAGCTTGAAATTCAACCTTGACGCCATGAGATCGATCTCCGGCGTCCCCTATCTGAGACAGATCTCCGCAAACACTTCGGGGTGAAGAGACCATTCCCCCAGATGAAAAGTCTGCCTGCTGAGAAAATCTGCTTCCCAATTGTCCACTCACGGGATGTGGATCGCAGAGAGCGACAGTTGTGGGTCTCAGCCCACTCCAGGATCCGAGACACCTCCCTCATTGGCAGGGAGCTCCTCGTGCCCCCCTGGTGGTTGATGTAAGCCACTGAGGTAATATTGTCCGTCTGGAACCTGATAAAGCTGAAGTCTCCCAGACAAGGCCACGCCTTCAGAGCATTGTAGATCGCCTGAAGCTCCAGAATATTTATTGAAAAAAGAGACCAAGCGAGACCACTTCCCCATGCCATCCTGGCACCCCAAACAGCTCCCCATCCCGCCAGACTCGCGTCCGTGGTAATCTCCCAGGATGGTCTCAGGAAGGATATCCTCATGGGCAGGTGATCCGGGCGGATCCACCAGGAGAGGGAAATCTGAGTCCGAGCATCCATGTATATCGGCTGAGACAGATCGGAGTGATCGCCGTTCCACTGTCTCAACATGCACAGAAGAGGTCAGAGATGAAACCTGGCGAATAGAATGATGTTCATGCTGGAGACAATGAGCCCAATCATTAACATGCACTGAGCTACAGGTGGTCTCACTGTAGACTGAAGGGCAAGACAGGTAGACGCCATCTTTGTGCGTCGCTTGTCCGTGAGAAAGATCTTCATGGACACGGAATCTATGATCGTGCCCAAGAACTCCACCCTGGTACTGGGAACCAGATAACTCTTCTCGAGATTGATCTTTCAACCGTAAGATTGAAGTAACTGCAGCAGGACCCTGGTGTGGGCCTCTGCCAGATGGAATGACGGCGCCTGAACCAAGATGTCGTTCAGGTAGGGCGCCACCACAATGCCCTGGGATCTGGCTACTGCTAGAAGGGCCCCCAGGACCTTCGTGAAGACTCTCCGGGCCATCGCCAGGCCGAAGGAGAGAGACACAAACTGGAAATGCTGATCCAGAAAAGCAAATCTGAGGAACCTGAAATGGTCCCTGTGAATCGGAACATGAAGGTAGGCATCCTTCAAGTCTATAGAGGTCATGAGCTGCCTCTCTTGAACTAGGGGCAGAATGGATCTGATAGTTTCCATTTTGAATGATGGAATGGACAGGAACTTGTTTAAACATTTGAGGTCCAGAATCGGGCGGAACGTGCCCTCCTTCTTTGGAACTACGAACAAATTGGAGTAATACCCTACACCCCTTTCTGCACGGGGTACTGGTACGATAACACCTAGAGTGGAGATCCCGCACACAACTCAGAAAGGCCTCTTTTTTCCGGCCTTGAAGACAGGTTTGACAGAAAGAATCTGCCCCTCGGCGGAGTGGACTTGCCCTATCCTGTAACCCTGGGCGACTACTTCCAGAACCCAGGGGGGTCCTGAACATCCTGCAACCAGCCATCTAAGAGTAGAGATAATCTGCCCCCCACTTGGTTCCCCAACAGTCGGGGGCCACTCCTTCTGCGGGTGTCTTGTTCTGCTTATACTTGTTCCAAGCTTGAGCAGGCTTCCAGGCAATTGGTCTGCTTGGGGCTGTTGGCGTTGCGCCTTATCCCCCCGAAAGGAACAAAAATTAGAACCCTTAGGTTTCGCCTTCTTATCCTGGGGAAGGAAGGCCCCCTTGCCTCCTGTAACCGTGGATATAATAGAGTCCAGACCTAAACCAAACAGGATCTTGCCCTTAAAAGGCAAAGACATCAGCTTCGTCTTAGAGGTCATGTCCGCATTCAGGCGGATAATATGCATATTAGCATCACGAATGAAGGAATTGGCCACCTTTAGGGCCTTAATCTTTTCCTGCACTTCCTCAAAAGAGGGTTTCACCCTCAATCATATCAAATAAAGCATTGCACCAATATGACGCAGCTCCAGAAACTGCGGCGACTGCCGCTGCCGGTTGAAAAACAAACCCTGGGTGTTGAAACATCTTTCGTGACATGTTTTACAACTTTTTATCCATAGGCTCTTTGAACGAAGAACTATCCTCTAAAGGAATCGTCGTGCACCTAGCGAGCATGGAGATGGCCCCATCCACCTTGGGAATGGTCCCCACAACTCCAGCTGGGCCTCCGGGACATACTTTTTAAATCGAGAAGAGGGGGAAAATGAAGAACCTAACCGCTCCCACTCGTTCTTTAGAATGTTCGCCATCTTGACAGGAACAAGGAAAGTCTGGGAAACCACCCTGTACTCGTTGACCTTATCTAATTTAGGAATGGAGGGCTCTTCTGGAAGCTTAGGTTCCGGAACCTCTGAAGTAGCCAGTACTTGCTTTAGTAAGAAACGCAAGTTCTCCATCTTAAACCTAAAACTGGGCTCCTCCTCTACCGGAGGTTTAGATGACACAGACTCAGACCCGAAAGGGCCCCTTCTGATGCGTTGGAATGGGCCTCACCATTGTACCACCCTTCTGGGGCGTCCGACAGACAAATCCTAGGACGGGCCGCTTTGAAAAGCGCAACAAAGCATGGATCATCTTAGTGACTGACGTTTCAAGCTGATCCGCAAAATAAGGCGGCCAACCAATCTCCCCCGAAGGGGTAACAGTCGGACCCTGGGGCTCTGCATGTGGGATAGGGGACGCCATTAGAGAACGCACCTCACGGGACGGTGACCCCTCAGAAGTGGACAGCTCAGTAGTGCTAGACATTCTCTTATGTTTGGAAGTCGTAGCCTTCTCAAGGCATGTGGAACACAGCTGCGCAGTCTGGTCTAGCAAGACCTCACAATAAACACAGGTATAAGACTTAGATAAAGAGGGAGTACCCTCTAACGCGTCAGAATCCTCCATAGCTTTTAGAAAAAAAATAAGACAGGCACCCTTATAACCACCAATGGCCGGGCACTCACCACCTCCTATGACCCGGACTGCAGAAACCGTTCGTCTCCTCCATCACAGATCAGACCGGAAGTGAAGAGGCCTCATCTGGTCACAAGGATGTCTACGCAGGACCGCTCCTGCCGAGGAGAAAACGCGCAAAAAAGACTGAGCAAAAAATCCCGGAAGAGAACCTGTCAGTTCCACAAAAAAATGCCAGAGCCCCGTCCTTGCCCGTAACACAGCAATCACACAATAAACTTATCATGTACCTACCCCCCTGGTCAATAATCCCCTTATAGGAATAATAACCCTCAATTCTATAAAGATAAAGGCGCCACCCTGTGGCCCTGTCTTCTGCGTTATGATATAAAAAATGAAACGATCTTACCAGAATCTACGGCGTGGAACAGGAACACGGCCCTTCAAGTGTGACAGCTGGTAGCTGCGCTCCTGACATGGACTTGAGAGAACGCAATCTGCGAAACTCGTCAACGCCAATTGCTGTAGGAGCTGTTAATATGAGTCGGGATCGTGTCACAAAGGGAAGCTCTCTCTGCATCTCCGGACTCTAACGTTTACCCAGGCCCTCAACTGAGAAGCTTGAAGGGCTATTTAAACTCCTGTCCCATAGCGAAGGGTAGAACCCCTCATAAGAGACCTCCGATTTTCCGGCACCTCTCTGGTGGCCAGGTTCTTAATTCCCACAAGTAATGAATGAAGCCGTGGACTCTCCTCCCCTTTAGATGGAAATAAGTCTCCCAAAAATTTCAAAGAAAAAACATAAATCATAAGCAGAAGAATCAAACTGAGACAGCTGCCTGAAGAACTTTTCTACCAAAGACTGCTTCAGAAGAAGCAAATACATAAAAATTGTAAAATTTAGTAAAGTTGCTGCTTTGCAAATCTGATCAACCGAAGCTTAATTCTTAAAAGCCCAAGAAGTGGCGACTGATCTAGTAAAATGAGCTGTAATTCTCTGAGGCAGAGACTGTCCTGTCTCCAAATAAGCCTTGTGAATGAAAGGTTTTAACCAAGATGCCAAAGAAATGGAAGAGGTTTGCTGACCTTTCCTAGGACCAGAAAAAACAGACTAGAAGTCTTCCTGAAATCTTTAGTAGCTTCGACATAATAGTTCAAAGCTCTAACAACATTCAAAGAATGTAAATATCTTTCAAGAGTATTCTTAGGATTAGGACACAAGGACAACAATTTCCCTACTAATGTTGTTAGAGTTCACAACCATAGGAGAAATTTAAACGAAGTCCACAAAACAGCCTTATCCTGGAAAATCAGAAAAGGAGACTCACAAGAGAGCAGACAATTCAGAAACTCTTCTAGATGGAGATAGCCAAAAGAAACAACACTTTTCAAGAAAGTAGTTTAATATCCAAAGAATGCATAGGCTCAAAATGAGGAGCCTGCAAAGCCTTCAAAACCAAATTAATACTCCAAGGAGGAGAGATTGATTTAATAAAAGGCTTGATACGAAGCGATTTAAGATCCTGATAAAAAAAACGGCCCTTGACACATAAAGTCTGGCCTTAAAGGAAGTGGCTAAGGTTGGCAACTGGACATCCAAACAAGATCCGATAACAAAACCTGTGAGGCCATCAGAAACACATGCAATTGTTCCATTATGATCTTGGAGATCACCCTTGGAAGAAGAACCAGAGGCGGAAAAATTTAAGCAGGTTGGTAAAACCAAGGAACTTCTAACGCATCCACCATCTCCGCCTGACGATCCCTGGACCTGGAAAGGCACCTGGGAAGCTTCTTGTTTAGATGGGAAGCCATCAGATCTATTTCGGGGAGACCCCACATCTGTACAATCTGACAAAATACATCTGGATGGAGAGACCACTGCCCTAGATGTAAAGTCTGACGACTGAGATAATCCGCTTCCCAATTGTCTACACCTGGGATATGTATTGCAGAAATTACACAGGAGTTGGATTCCGCCCAAGAAAGTATCCGAGATAATTCTTTCATCACTAAAGGACTGAGAGTCCCACCCTGATGATTGACATATTCCACAGTTGTGATATTGTCTGTCTGAAAACGAACAAATGATTCTCTCTTTAATAGAGGCCAAATCTGAAGAGCCCTGAAAATAGCACGTAGTTCTAAAATATTGATTGGTAACCTCGCCTCTTGAGGATTCCAAACTCCTTAGGCTGTCAGAGACCCCCAAACAGCTCCCCAACCTGTGAGATTTGCATCTTTTGAAATCACAGTCCAGGAAGGACGAACAAAAGAGGCCCCTTGAATAATCCGACGATGGTCTAATCACCAAGTCAGATAGAGTTGAGTGTTGGGATCTAAGAATATCAATTGTGATATCCGAGTATAATCCCTGCACCATTGATTCAGCATGCAAAGCTGAAGAGGTCTCATATGAAAACGAGCAAAGAAGATAGCGTCATAGCTATGCACATAGCCACTGAAGGGAATGATCGAGACTGGAAATTTCGACAGGCAGAAACCAATTTCATTTGTCTCTGGTCTGTTAAAGACAGAGTCATGGACACTGAATCTATCTGGAAACCTAAAAAGGTGACCCTTGTCTGAGAAATCAAGAAACTCTTTGGTAAATTGATCCACCAACCATGTCTTTGAAGAAACAACACAAGTTGATTCGTGTGAGATTCTGCTAAATGAAAAGATTGAGCCAGTACCAAGATATCGTACAAATAAGGAAATACTGCAATACCCTGCTCTCTGATTACAGATAGAAGGGCACCTAGAACCTTCGAAAAGATTCTTGGCACTGGCGCTAGGCCAAATGGAAGAGCGACAAATTGGTAATGCTGGTCTAGAAAAGAGAATCTCAGAAACCGATAGTGGTCTGGATGAATCGGAATGTGAACTGGTCTGAACGAATGGTGAAACACACCTCAGAGATTTATCAGTGTCAATGTCTGAAGTAGGATCTTCTGAATCAGAGAGATCCTCATCAGAGGTGGATATATCAGTATGTTGTCGGTCATTACAAATTTCATCAGTAGTATGAGAAGTTTTAAAAGACCTTTTTACGTTTATTAGAAGGCGGAATAGCAGACATAGCCTTCTGTATCGCATCCGCAATATAATTTTTCATATAAACAGGGATATCATGTACTTTAGATGTTGAAGGAACAACAGACACTGTACTAGCACTAATAGAAACCTTTTCTGCATGCAAAAGCTTATCATGACAACTGTTACATACTATAGCTGGAGATATAATCTCCACTAGCTTACAACAGATACACTTAGCTTTGGTAGAACTGTGTTCAGGCAGCATGGTTCCTACAGCAGCTTCTGAGACAGGATCAGATTGAGACATCATGTAAAATGTAAAAGAAAAAATAACATTTAAACAAAAAACAGAATTTATGTTTACCTGATAAATTACTTTCTCCAACGGTGTGTCCGGTCCACGGCGTCATCCTTACTTGTGGGATATTCTCTTCCCCAACAGGAAATGGCAAAGAGCCCAGCAAAGCTGGTCACATGATCCCTCCTAGGCTCCGCCTACCCCAGTCATTCGACCGACGTTAAGGAGGAATATTTGCATAGGAGAAACCATATGTTACCGTGGTGACTGTAGTTAAAGAAAATAAATTATCAGACCTGATTAAAAAAACCAGGGCGGGCCGTGGACCGGACACACCGTTGGAGAAAGTAATTTATCAGGTAAACATAAATTCTGTTTTCTCCAACATAGGTGTGTCCGGTCCACGGCGTCATCCTTACTTGTGGGAACCAATACCAAAGCTTTAGGACACGGATGAAGGGAGGGAGCAAATCAGGTCACCTAAATGGAAGGCACCACGGCTTGCAAAACCTTTCTCCCAAAAATAGCCTCAGAAGAAGCAAAAGTATCAAACTTGTAAAATTTGGTAAAAGTGTGCAGTGAAGACCAAGTCGCTGCCGTACATATCTGATCAACAGAAGCCTCGTTCTTGAAGGCCCATGTGGAAGCTACAGCCCTAGTGGAGTGAGCTGTGATTCTTTCAGGAGGCTGCCGTCCGGCAGTCTCATAAGCCAATCGGATAATGCTTTTAATCCAGAAGGAGAGAGAGGTAGAAGTTGCTTTTTGACCTCTCCGTTTACCAGAATAAACAACAAACAAAGACAAGTTTGTCTGAAATCCTTAGTAGCTGCTAAGTAAAATTTGAGAGCACGAACTACATCCAAGTTGTGCAACAAACGTTCCTTCTTTGAAACTGGATTAGGACACAAAGAAGGCACAACTATCTCCTGGTTAATGTTTTTGTTAGAAACAACTTTTGGAAGAAAACCAGGTTTAGTACGCAAAACCACCTTATCTGCATGGAACACCAGATAAGGAGAAGAACACTGCAGAGCAGATAATTCTGAAACTCTTCTAGCAGAAGAAATTGCAACCAAAAACAAAACTTTCCAAGATAATAACTTAATATCAACGGAATGTAAGGGTTCAAACGGAACCCCCTGAAGAACTGAAAGAACTAGGTTGAGACTCCAAGGAGGAGTCAAAATTTTGTAAACAGGCTTGATTCTAACCAGAGCCTGAACAAAGGCTAGAACATCTGGCACAGCTGCCAGCTTTTTGTGAAGTAACACAGACAAGGCAGAAATCTGTCCCATCAAGGAACTTGCAGATAATCCTTTTTCCAATCCTTCTCGAAGGAAGGATAGACTCTTAGGAATCTTAACCTTGTCCCAAGGGAATCCTGCAGATTCACACCAACAGATATACCAAATTATGTGGTAATTTTTCTGGCTACAGGCTTTCAGGCCTGAACAAGAGTATTAATAACAGAATCTGAGAACCCTCGCTTTGATAAGATCAAGCGTTCAATCTCCAAGCAGTCAGCTGGAGTGGGTCGAACGGACCTAGAACAAGAAGGTCTCTCAAAGGTAGCTTCCATGGTGGAGCCGATGACATATTCACCAGATCTGCATACCAAGTCCTGCGTGGCCACGCAGGAGCTATCAAAATCACCGACGCCCTCTCCTGATTGATCCTGGCTACCAGCCTGGGGATGAGAGGAAACGGCGGGAACACATAAGCTAGTTTGAAGGTCCAAGGTGCTACTAGTGCATCCACTAGAGCCGCCTTGGGATCCCTGGATCTGTACCCGTAGTGAGGAACTCTGAAGTTCTGACGAGAGGCCATCAGATCCATGTCTGGAATGCCCCACGGTTGAGTGACTTGGGCAAAGATTTCCGGATGGAGTTCCCACTCCCCCGGATGCAATGTCTGACGACTCAGAAAATCCGCTTCCCAATTTTCCACTCCTGGGATGTGGATAGCAGACAGGTGGCAGGAGTGAGACTCCGCCCATAGAATGATTTTGGTCACTTCTTCCATCGCTAGGGAACTCCTTGTTCCCCCCTGATGGTTGATGTATGAACTTGGCCCTCGCTAGCTGAGGCCAAGCTTTGAGAGCATTGAATATCGCTCTCAGTTCCAGAATATTTATCGGTAGAAGAGATTCTACCCGAGACCAAAGACCCTGAGCTTTCAGGGATCCCCAGACCGCGCCCCAGCCCATCAGACTGGCGTCGGTCGTGACAATGACCCACTCTGGTCTGCGGAAGGTCATCCCTTGTGACAGGTTGTCCAGGGACAGCCACCAACGGAATGAGTCTCTGGTCCTCTGATTTACTTGTATCTTCGGAGACAAGTCTGAATAGTCCCCATACCACTGACTGAGCATGAACAGTTGTAATGGTCTTAGATGAATGCGCACAAAAGGAACTATGTCCATTGCCGCTACCATCAAACCTATCACTTCCATGCACTGCGCTATGGAAGGAAGAGGAACGGAATGAAGTATCCGACAAGAGTCTAGAAGTTTTGTTTTTCTGGCTTCTGTCAGAAAAATCCTCATTTCAAAGGAGTCTATTATAGTTCCCAAGAAGGGAACCCTCGTTGACGGAGATAGAGAACTCTTTTCCCCGTTCACTTTCCATCCGTGAGATCTGAGAAAGGCCAGGACAATGTCCGTGTGAGCCTTTACTTGAGGAAGGGACGACGCTCGAATCAGAATGTCGTCCAAGTAAGGTACTACAGCAATGCCCCTTGGTCTTAGCACCGCCAGAAGGGACCCTAGTACCTATGAGAAAATCCTAGGAGCAGTGGCTAATCCGAAAGAAAACGCCACGAACTGGAAATGCTTGTCCAGGAATGCAAACCTTAGGAACCGATGATGTTCCTTGTGGATAGGAATATGTAGATACGCATCCTTGAAATCCACCTTGGTCATGAATTGACCTTCCTGGATGGAAGGAAGAAGTGTTCGAATGGTTTCCATCTTGAACGATGGAACCTTGAGAACTTGTTCAAGATCTAGAGATCTAAGATTGGTCTGAACGTTCCCTCTTTTTTGGGAACTATGAACAGATTGGAGTAGAACCCCATCCCTTGTTCTCCTAATGGAACAGGATGAATCACTCCCATTTTTAGCAGGTCTTCTACCCAATGTAAGAATGCCTGTCTTCTTATGTGGTCTGAAGACAACTGAGACCTGTGGAACCTCCCCCTTGGAGGAAGCCCCTTGAACTCCAGAGAATAACCTTGGGAGACTATTTCTAGCGCCCAAGGATCCAGAACATCTCTTGCCCAAGCCTGAGCGAAGAGAGAGAGTCTGCCCCCCACCAGATCCGGTCCCGGATCGGGGGCCCGCATTTCATGCTGTCTTGGTAGCAGTGGCAGGTTTCCTGGCCTGCTTTCCTTTGTTCCAGCCTTGCATAGGTCTCCAGGCTGGATTGGCTTGAGAAGTATTACCTTCCTGCTTAGAGGACGTAGCCCTTGGGGCCGATCCGTTTCTGCGAAAGGGACGAAACTTAGGTTTATTTTTGGTCTTGAAAAGACCTATCCTGAGGAAGGGCGTGGCCCTTGCCCCCAGTGATATCAGAGATAATCTCTTTCAAGTCAGGGCCAAAGAGTGTTTTCCCCTTGAAAGGAATGTCAAGCAATTTGTTCTTGGAAGACGCATCCGCTGCCCAAGATTTTAACCAAAGCGCTCTGCGCCACAATAGCAAACCCAGAATTTTTTCGCCGCTAACCTAGCCAATTGCAAGGTGGCGTCTAGGGTGAAAGAATTAGCCAATTTAAGAGCACGAATTCTGTCCATAATCTCCTCATAAGAAGAAGAATTACTAATAATCGCCTTTCCTAGCTCATCAAACTAGAAACACGCGGCTGCAGTGACAGGGACAATGCATGCAATTGGTTGTAGAAGGGAACCTTGCTGAACAAACATCTTTAGCAGACCTTCTAATTTTTTATCCATAGGATCTTGGAAAGCACAACTATCTTCTATGGGTATAGTGGCGCGCTTGTGTAGAGTAGAAACCGCCCCCTCGACCTTGGGGACTGTCTGCCATCAGTCCTTTCTGGGGTCGACTATAGGAAAACAATTTTATAAATATGGGGGGAGGTACTAAAGGTATACCGGGCCTGTCCCATTCTTTACTAACAATGTACGCCACCCGCTTGGATATAGGAAAAGCTTCGGGGGGCCCCGGGGCCTCTAAGAACTTTTCCATTTTACATAGTGGTTCTGGAATGACCAGATAATCACAATCATCCAAATTGGATAACACCTCCTTAAGCAGAGCGCGGAGATGTTCCAACTTAAATTTAAAAGTAATCACATCAGGTTCAGCTTGTTGAGAAATGTTTCCTGAATCTGAAATTTCTCCCTCAGACAAAACCTCCCTGGCCCCCTCAGACTGGTGTAGGGGCCCTTCAGAAACCATATCATCAGCGTTCTCATGCTCTACAGAATTTTCTAAAACAGAGCAGTCGCGCTTTCGCTGATAAGTGGGCATATTGGCTAAAATGTTTTTGATAGAATTATCCATTACAGCCGTTAAATGTTGCATAGTAAGGAGTATTGGCGCACTAGATGTACTAGGGGCCTCCTGTATGGGCAAGACTGGTGTAGACGAAGGAGGGGATGATGCAGTACCATGCTTACTCCCCTCACTTGAGGAATCATCTTGGGCATCATTTTTACTAAAATTTTTTATGACATAAAATACATATAGTTAAATGAGAAGGAACCTTGGTTTCCCCACAGTCAGAACACAATCTATCTGGTAGTTCAGACATGTTAAACAGGCATAAACTTGATAACAAAGCACAAAAAACGTTTTAAAATAAAACCGTTACTGTCACTTTAAATTTTAAACTAAACACACTTTATTACTGCAATTGCGAAAAAGTATGAAGGAATTGTTCAAAATTCACCAAAATTTCACCACAGTGTCTTAAAGCCTTAAAAGTATTGCACACCAAATTTGGAAGCTTTAACCCTTAAAATAACGGAACCGGAGCCGTTTTTATATTTAACCCCTTTACAGTCCCTGGAATCTGCTTTGCTGAGACCCAACCAAGCCCAAAGGGGAATACGATACCAAATGATGCCTTCAGAAAGACTTTTCTATGTATCAGAGCTCCACACACATGCAGCTGCATGCCATGCTGTCCTCAAAAACAAGTGCGCCATACCGGCGCGAAAATGAGGCTCTGACTATGATTAGGGAAAGCCCCTAAAGAATAAGGTGTCTAAAACAGTGCCTGCCGATATAATCATATCAAAATACCCAGAATAAATGATTCCTCAAGGCTAAATATGTGTTAATAATGAATCGATTTAGCCCAGAAAAAGTCTACAGTCTTAATAAGCCCTTGTGAAGCCCTTATTTACTATCTTAATAAACATGGCTTACCGGATCCCATAGGGAAAATGACAGCTTCCAGCATTACATCGTCTTGTTAGAATGTGTCATACCTCAAGCAGTAAGAGACTGCACACTGTTCCCCCAACTGAAGTTAATTGCTCTCAACAGTCCTGTGTGGAACAGCCATGGATTTTAGTTACGGTGCTAAAATCATTTTCCTCATACAAACAGAAATCTTCATCTCTTTTCTGTTTCTGAGTAAATAGTACATACCAGCACTATTTTAAAATAACAAACTCTTGATTGAATAATAAAAACTACAGTTAAACACTAAAAAACTCTAAGCCATCTCCGTGGAGATGTTGCCTGTACAACGGCAAAGAGAATGACTGGGGTAGGCGGAGCCTAGGAGGGATCATGTGACCAGCTTTGCTGGGCTCTTTGCCATTTCCTGTTGGGGAAGAGAATATCCCACAAGTAAGGATGACGCCGTGGACCGGACACACCTATGTTGGAGAAATATCTTATTTCCACATATAGCAGTTTCAGGAATGGGAAAAAATGCAAATGCTAAAATTGACAAAAAAGCAAATAGCATAGCCCTCTGAGCATAAAGAAGGCAAGGAGCATATAGGAAGTGAGGTAAAATAAACTGAATTGTTTGGCACCAAATAAGACGCACAACGCCAAAGAAAGTTGCTAAGACGCAGGAAATGACGAACTTGAGTCTTTATAGACGCATATTCGCGCCAAAAAAAATCTTGCGCCAAGAATGACGCAATAAATAACAGCATTTTGCGCTTCACTGGCCTAATTGCGCGCAAGTTTTTCAAAAGAAAAAACAAATCAAATTGGACTGTAAAAGGAAATACACATATACCTGACTCATGTCATAAGTAAAATACCTAGATTTAATACTTTATATTAATACATAAAGCACCAAACCATAGCTGAGAGTGTCACTTCCCGAAAGACACCCATCCACATATAGCAGCTAGCCAAATCAGTACTGAAAACTATCAGCAGAGGTAATAGTATATAAGAGTATATCGTCGATCTGAAAAGGGAGGTAAGAGATTAATCCCTACGACCGATAACAGAGAACCCTTGAAAAGATTTCCCGCAAGGGAAAACATAAAAAAACAACATCCCTCTGACAAACACTGTACTCTGAGAGGAATTGGGTTTCAGAATGCTTAGAAGCGCTTATCATAGAAGAAATCATAAAAATCAAGCACAAACTTACTTCACCACCTCCATAGGAGGCAAAGTTTGTAAAACTGATTTGTGGGTGTGTTGAGGGGTGTATTTAAAGGCATTTTAAGGTTTGGGAAACTTTGCCCCTCCTGGTAGGATTGTATATCCCATACGTCACTAGCTCATAGACTCTTGCCAATTACATGAAAGAAATATAAACAGTGAATAATAAAGATACATACGCATTATATCCACTGTTTGCACTGGTGTGGGGTGGAAGGGTGGAAGTGAGCATGCCTGCAAGGTCTTCTTAGAGAAGCTGAGCAGAGAGAAGGCCCTGGAGCACAAATAAAGGGACTGCAGCGGGTAGTACGGCTTCACCGTGGCTGCACCACCAATTGCTTAAAATAAACCTCTGGGCTCCTTTCCACGAGTTAGCTGCATAAAGCGGTAAGGTAGAGGCACCATAGAGGCTCTTAGGAGTGATAGGATCTGGGCTTCCCAAAAGTATCAACATGTGTTAACAGTTGTACGTAGGCATACACAGCTAGGATTAATATGATTAAATAATTACAGCTGCTACACTGTTAAGTTGCTTCTACCGGATATCAATAGTTACATAACTAACGCCCTCAGTCATTAAAGGATAGTCACCTTAATTCTCTACTATTTAGTATAGGGGTTATTGCACAGGCTTATTCACGTGGCCTGCTTGGAGACCATTACCGTGTGTATGAATGTGTGTGTGTGTATATATATATATATATATATATATATATATATATATATATATATATATATATATATATATATAGGTGTTAGTTTGCCTACTCACCTGTGTACCTGCAACCTTGTTGAATAAACCACACACTTGAACCAGGTTTTTGTTCTCGGACTAGTCTCATTTCTTTCCCCTTGGGGATTATATATATATATATATATATATATATATACAGGGAGTGCAGAATTATTAGGCAAATGAGTATTTTGACCACATCATCCTCTTTATGCATGTTGTCTTACTCCAAGCTGTATAGGCTCGAAAGCCTACTACCAATTAAACATATTAGGTGATGTGCATCTCTGTAATGAGAAGGGGTTTGGTCTAATGACATCAACACCCTATATCAGGTGTGCATAATTATTAGGCAACTTCCTTTCCTTTGGCAAAATGGGTCAAAAGAAGGACTTGACAGGCTCAGAAAAGTCAAAAATAGTGAGATATCTTGCAGAGGGATGCAGCACTCTTAAAATTGCAAAGCTTCTGAAGCGTGATCATCGAACAATCAAGCGTTTCATTCAAAATAGTCAACAGGGTCGCAAGAAGCGTGTGGAAAAACCAAGGCGCAAAATAACTGCCCATGAACTGAGAAAAGTCAAGCGTACAGCTGCCAAGATGCCACTTGCCACCAGTTTGACCATATTTCAGAGCTGCAACATCACTGGAGTGCCCAAAAGCACATGGTGTGCAATACTCAGAGACATGGCCAAGGTAAGAAAGGCTGAAAGACGACCACCACTGAACAAGACACAAGCTGAAACGTCAAGACTGGGCAAAGAAATATCTCAAGACTGATTTTTCTAAGGTTTTATGGACTGATGAAATGAGAGTGAGTCTTGATGGGCCAGATGGATGGGCCCGTGGCTGGATTGGTAAAGGGCAGAGAGCTCCAGTCCGACTCAGATGCCAGCAAGGTGGAGGTGGAGTACTGGTTTGGGCTGGTATCATCAAAGATGAGCTTGTGGGGCCTTTTCGGGTTGAGGATAGAGTCAAGCTCAACTCCCAGTCCTAGTGCCAGTTTCTGGAAGACACCTTCTTCAAGCAGTGGTACAGGAAGAAGTCTGCATCCTTCAAGAAAAACATGATTTTCATGCAGGACAATGCTCCATCACACGCGTCCAAGTACTCCACAGCGTGGCTGGCAAGAAAGGGTATAAAAGAAGAAAATCTAATGACATGGCCTCCTTGTTCACCTGATCTGAACCCCATTGAGAACCTGTGGTCCATCATCAAATGTGAGATTTACAAGGAGGGAAAACAATACACCTCTCTGAACAGTGTCTGGGAGGCTGTGGTTGCTGCTGCACGCAATGTTGATGGTGAACAGATCAAAACACTGACAGAATCCATGAATGGCAGGCTTTTGAGTGTCCTTGCAAAGAAAGGTGGCTATATTGGTCACTGATTTGTTTTTGTTTTGTTTTTGAATGTCAGAAATGTATATTTGTGAATGTTGAGATGTTATATTGGTTTCACTGGTAAAAATAAATAATTGAAATGGGTATATATTTGTTTTTTGTTAAGTTGCCTAATAATTATGCACAGTAATAGTCACCTGCACACACAGATATCCCCCTAAAATAGCTATAACTAAAAACAAACTAAAAACTACTTCCAAAACTATTCAGCTTTGATATTAATGAGTTTTTTGGGTTCATTGAGAACATGGTTGTTGTTCAATAATAAAATGAATCCTCAAAAATACAACTTGCCTAATAATTCTGCACTCCCTGTATATATATATATATTATATTATATATATATATATACACAGGTAGCCCTCAGTTTACGCCGGGGTTAGGTTCCAAAAGGAATGGTTGTAAATCGAAACCATTGTAAAGTGAAACCCAGTTTATAATGTAAGTAAATGGGAAGTGAGGGAGATAGGTTCCAGGCCCCTCTCAAAATTGTCATAAGTAACACCTAATACATTATTTTTAAAGCTTTGAAATAAGACTTTAAATGCTAAACAGCATTATAAACCTAATAAAACAATCCCACAACACAGAATATATAATTAAAGTAATATAAATTAACAAAAACATTTGCTAAACTGCATTATAAACCTAATAAAGTAATCACACAACACAGACTTCACTTGCATTTTTCTGCAAACAGTTATTTCTATGAATTCCAATCTGGACTGATTTATAGACAGGAAGATCTTGTTCCTTTGAAATCTGCTCGATAGCTCAGGTCTGGTTATAATAATAAATGCACTGCTTCTCAATGCTTTTCAATAGCAGTCACTTGACTGGAAAAAAAGGTTGTTATTCTGAAACGGTGTACATTGAACCGTTGTAAAACGAGGGCCGTGTGTGTGTGTGTGTGTGTGTGTGTGTGTGTGTGTGTGTGTGTGTGTGTGTGTATGTATGTATGTATATATATATATATATATATATATATATATATATATATATATATATATATATATATATATATATACATATATACATATTCATACTTTCTTCACTCTACCTATAACCATTCATAGCTTTAATCCATGATGTCTCAATTTGGGATTTTAAAGCCCAACTTCAACCTTATATAGCCTAAAGTAATAGCCCTTGACCTGCAGACAGCGGCCGAGTTTGTGGGATAGGATAAGCTATTTTCTAAAAAGGCTTAAAGGGACACTGATCCCAAAAAAAAATTATTTCGTGATTAAGATAGGGCATGCCATTTTAAGCAACTTTCTAATTTACTCCTATTATCAAATTTTCTTCATTCTCTTGCTATCTTTATTTGAAAAAGAAGGCATATAAGCTTTTTTTCTTGGTTCAGAACTCTGGACAGCACTTTTTTATTGGTGGATGAATTTATCCTCCAATCAGCAAGGACAAACCAGGTTGTTCACCAAAAATGGGCCGGCATCTAAACTTACATTCTTGAATTTCAAATAAAGATACCAAGAGAATAAAGAAAGATTGATAATAGGAGTAAATTAGAAAGTTGCTTAAAATTTCATGCTCTATCTGAATCACAAAAGAAAAAAATTGGGTTCAACTGGGCAGCTAATGTATTGGTTACAGTAAGTGCATTCACTGCTAGATTAGCCACTGTCATTTTCAGGAAATATTTGAAGCTTTAGCAAGCTCATAAAATAATGCCCATCATGAAAATGTTTTAACCCCATTAGGTACGAATATAATCTGTTATAACTTATGAACATAAATGTACTACAGATCTGTGTTATAATTGTTATACTGTTCTTCTTTGTATAGTATATTTTTGCCCTCTGCCTGGACTCTATACTCTTCCAGGTCTGCTATCCCTTATAACCCGCTTAAAGTTGATGAGCAAATATACCCGGTAATTTTTAGGAAGTTCTAGAAGTAATTTCAGACTCATGAAACAACGCCTCTGCTACAATTTTTTTTTTTATCTCAACTAGGCACAGACATTCATGCATTCCAGTATGAGCATAACTGTATTATAGATTTTGTTCTTTAATTGTTAAACTGTTCTTTTTCTGTATAGTATATGATTGGGCTCCCTCAAGCACTTATATTCTCTAAGGTCTGTTGTCTTTTGTAATTTGGTTAAAGCAAATGAGCATACTCCCCCAGTAGCTAATCTCACAAGTGACCCCATAGTAACTACTATCCGTTTTAAGCATTAGTCCTCCTCAACTCATTAGAAGATATGATAGTAGTTACATAGTAATCTAAGCATACCCAAAAAAAAAAAAGATAGTTCATAAGAGGCCCCCTATAACTCAAATACTTGTACGATATGACATAAGCTATACTGGCCTATTTTTACTAACTTACAACTTAACACTTCCAGGTCCAAGAGTGACCGTTTGTTTCACTAGCTTTCCTCCTCTATGTTAAAGGGACACTGAACCCAAATTTTTCCTTTTATGATTCAGATAGAGCATGACATTTTAAGCAACTTTCTAATTTACTCCTATTGTCACATTTTCTTCATTCTATTGGTATCTTTATTTGAAATGCAAGAATGTAAGTTTAGGTGCCGGCCCATTTTTGGTGAACAACCTGGGTTGTTCTTGCTGATTGGTGGATGAATTCACCCACCAATAAAAAAAAAAGTGCTGTCGAGAGTCTGAACCAAAAAAGTGCTGTCCAGAGGTCTGAACCAAATAAAAGCTTAGATGCCTTCTTTTTCAAATAAAGATAGCAAACGGACAAAGAAACATTGATAATAGGAGTAAATTAGAAAGTTGCTTAAAATTGCATGCTTTCTTTATCTGAATCACAAAAGAAAATATTTGGGTTCAGTGTCCCTTTAATTTTACTTCTTCTCTTGGGTCCAAGAGAGGCCCAATATAATCTAGGAAGAATTAATGGTACAATTATGTAAAATGAGGTTCCAATACCCTATAAATCTAAATCTCACAGACCCTGATGCATCTACTGTTTCAGATTGTTCATGCAATATTGTCTGTAAATAGGTATAACTGTATTCTATCACAGATCAGTGTAACTATGCTTGTGATATTATGTCATGTTATCAATACTTCTTCTTTGTAACAAGATCGCTTATTATTGTATTTGCTGACAACCTCAATAAAAAAACATTAAAAAAAAAAACATATTTTACATTACCTACAATGTACAATTACATCCTGATAATAAGTACAACATTTGTACTATACTGTTCACAAAGTATTGCAAATCCCAAATTAAAATATGATCAAATATACATATACAGTGCTGCAAAAAGAATTATAAAACAAATACAGAAAAATCCAACTCCTTATTCATTCCTATTGGTTGCATTGAATTCAATTTATGGATCCAAAATGCCTCTTTTCTTATAAAGAAGATCTCCCTATTACCCGTAGGGAGGGGAACTGTGTCTATGATTGGAAAACTAAGCTGACTAATTATATGGGCAAATTTTAGAAAATGAGCAGATACCGGGGCCTCTGTATTTTTACACCTGATATTATCCCACATGGGCATTTAATCAAGTATATTGCATATATTGTATTGCAAGTAAAAAAACATAATTTATGCTTACCAGATAAATTCCTTTCCTTCCGGATAGGGAGAGTCCATGGCTTCATTCTTTACTGTTGGGAAATACAACACCTGGCCACCAGGAGGAGGCAAAGACACCGCAGCCAAAGGCTTAAATATCCCTCCCACTTCCTCATTACCCCTTCCTCATTACGTAGACAAGAAAAAACAGGCGGGGGCCGTGGACTCTCCCTATCTGGAAGGAAAGGAATTAATCTGGTAAGCATAAATTATGTTTTCCTTCCTAAGATAGGAAGAGTCCACGGCTTTATTCCTTACTGTTGGGAAAACTATACCCAAGCTCCAGAGGACACTGAATGAAAAACGGTAGGGAACAAAAATGAAGAGGCAGACCATATTCTTAGGGCACCACAGCCTGCAAAACTTTTCTCCCGAAAGCTGCTTCAGTCGAAGCAAAAACATAAAATTTGTAAAATTTTGAAAAAGTATGTAAGGAGGACCAGGTAGCCGCCTTACAAATCTGATCCATAGAGGCCTCGTTCTTAAAGGCCCATGAGGAAGCCACTGCTCTAGTGGAATGAAACGTTATCCTCTCAGGAGGACGATTTCCAGCTGTCTTGCAAGCTAAGCGGATGACACTCCTTAACCAAAAAGATAGTGAAGTAGAAGTAGCCTTCTGCCCCTTACGCTTCCCCAAAAATATAACAAAGAGGAAGATTGTCTAAACGCCTTAGAAGCCTGAAGATAGAACTTCAAGGCGCAAACCACATCCAAATTGTGAAGTAAGCGTTCCTTCGTTGAAGAAGGATTAAAACACAAGGAAGGAACCACAATCTCCTGATTGATAGAAAGAAAACCTAATTTAGTAATTTATCTGCATGAAAAATCAGGTAAGGGGGCTCACATTGCAAAGCAAAGCAATAGCAAATAAAAAGAGAACCTTCCAAGACAACAGTTTAATGTCAAACGGAACCTGTTGCAAAACACGAAGAACAAGATTTAGGCTCCAAGGAGGAGCCCCAGATCTAAACACAGGTCTAATCCTAATTAGAGCCTTAACAAAGGACTGAACGTCTGGAAGCTCAGACAGTCTCTTGTGCAATAAAACCGACAGGGCCGAAATCTGTCCCCTCAGGGAACTAGAAGAAAGGCCCTTCTCCAGCCCATCCTGGAGAAAAGATAAGATCCTGGCAACCTTAACTCTGTGCCAGGAAAAACCACGCTCTTCACACCAAAATAAGTAGGCCCTCCACACCTTGTGGTAGATACGGCGAGTAACTGGTTTACGAGCTTGAATAAGAGTATCAATGACACTCTCAGAGAAACCTCTCTTGGCTAAGACTAAGCGTTCAGTCTCCACGCAGTCAGCCTCAGAGAATCTAGATTTTGATGAACAAATATACCTTGTATCAGCATGTCTCTGCGACAAGGTAACTTCCACGGAGGAGATGAGGACATCACCACTATATCCGCAAACCACGTCCTTCACGGCCACGATGGAGCAATCAGGATTACTGATACCCGCTCCTGCTTGATGTGGGCCACCACTCGAGGAAGAAGCGGTAATGGAGGAAAAAGATATAGGAGTTTGATCCTCCAGGGCACTGCTAGTGCATCTATTAGATCTGCTTGGGGATCCCTCGACCCGTACCTGGGTAGCTTGGTATTGAGATGGGACGCCTTGAGATCCATCTCCGGCATCCCCCACTTCCTGCAAATCTCTGATAAACACCTCAGGATGGATAGACCATTCCCCTGGATGGAAGGATTGCCTGCTAAGAAAATAAGAAAATCCGCCTCCCAGTTGTCCACACCAAGAATGTGGATCACTGATAGCGAACAGCTGTGGGCCTCCGCCCACTCCAGAATCTGAGATACTTCCTTCATCGCCAAGGAACTTCTCGTTCCCCCCCTGATGGTTGATGTAAGCCACCAAGATTATATTGTCTGATTGGAATCCGATAAACTGGGACGAACTCAGAAGTGGCCAAGCCTTCAAGGCCTTAAAGATTTCCCGTAGTTCCAAAATATTGATCGGGAGATAGGACTCCTCCTGAGTCCACAACCCCTGTGCCTTCCTGGCACCCCAAACAGCTCCACATCCAGAAAGGCTTGCATCCGTAGTCACAATCACCCAGGATGGTCTTAAAAAGCATGTCACTCGGGACAGATGATCTGAACAAAGCCACAAAAAGAGAGCGATTCTCTTAACCAGCTGTCTAATACAATCTGTTGAGACAGATCGGAATGATCGCGGTTCTACTGCCTCAGCATGCAGAGTTGCAAAGGTCTGAGACTGAACCTGGCAAAAGGAATGATGTCCATGCAGGACACCACGAAACCAATCACCTCCATACACTGAGCCACAGAGTGACTCAAGGAGGTCCGGAGGGCAAGACATGCCGAAGTTAGCTTGCACCGTCTCTGGACTGTTAGAAATATCCTCATGGATATGGAGCCTATTATAGTTCCCAGGAATTCAACCCTGGTACTTAGGATAAGAGAACTCTTTTCCAAGTTTAACTTCCATCCATGTGATTGAAGAAGACTGAGAAGAGACTCTGAGAATTCTTCCACAAGACGAAAGGATGGTGCTTGCACCAGAATATCGTCCAAGTATGGGGCTACTGCAATACCCTGAGTTCTGGCAACGGCTAGAAGAGCCCCCAGAATCTTTGTAAAGATTCTTGGAGCAGTAGCTAGGCCAAACGGAAGGGCAATGAACTGGAAGTGCAGGTCCAGGAATGCAAACCTCAGGAACTGAAAGTGTTCCCTGTGGATAGGAACATGAAATTAAGCGTCCTTCAGATCTATAGTGGTCCTAAACTGGCCTTTCTGAATCAAAGGAAGGATGGACCTTATTGTCTCCATCTTGAAGTAAGGGACACTGAAAAATTTGTTTAAGCACTTTAGGTCCAGAATCGGGCAGAAATTTCCCTCCTCCATTGGGACCACGAAAAGGTTTGAATAAAACCCCAAACCTCTTTCTTCAATAGGCACCGGGACAACAACTAAGGTGGATAGATCCTGAACGCACCCTAGAAAGGCATCCCTCTTTTCTGGTCTGGTAGACAGATTCAATAAAAAGAATCTGCCCCTTGGCGGATGGGATTTGAAGCCTCTCTTGTATCCCTGAGATACCACCTCCAGGACCCACGGATCCTGTACGCCCTTGAACCAAGCATCTGAAAAAAAGAGACCGTCTGCCCCCTACACGATCCGATCCCGGATTGGGGGCCGCTCCTTCATGCCGATTTGTTTTCGGTGGGCTTCTTATTCTGCTTGGATTTATTCCAGAACTGAGCCGGCTTCCAAGTACTGTTGGGTTGCTCGGGTTTGGAGGAGGATTGTTGTCGTTGGGATTTGTCAGAATGAAAGGAACGAAAATTAGAAGATTGTCGTCCCTTAGACTTGTTCTTCTTATCTTGTGGTAGGAAGGCATCCTTGCCTCCGGTAACTGTAAAAATAATGGAGTCCAGGACTTGACCAAATAAAATCTTTTCCTTGAAGGGAAGAGAAAGGAGTCTGGACTTAGAAGTCATATCCGCAGACAAAAACTTCAACCAGAGCGCCCGGCGGGCTAGGACCGCAAAGCCAGAGGGCTTTGCATTAAGGCAAATAATTTGCATGCTCGCATCACAGATAAAAGAATAATTAATTCTCAGAGCTTTAATTCTGTCTTGAATATCCTCGAGGGGAGACTCCACCTCAATGAGTTCCAACAACGAGCCGCACCAATAGGTAGCCGCTACGGCAACCATGGAAACATCTTTCTCAGAAAGGTTTCCATTTTCTTATCCATCGGCTCTCTGAACGAAGAACTATCTTCAAGAGGTATAGTAGTACGTTTAACAAGCGTAGAGATAGCACCATCCACCTTCGGAATGGAGCCCCACAAAACCAGTTGAGAGTCCAGGACAGGGAACAACTTTTAAAAAGTAGACGAGGGGGAAAAGGAAGAACCAATTCTTTCCCTTCATTCTTAATAATGTTCGCCATCTTAATGGGCTCAGGAAAAGTCAAAGGAACTTTCAAGTCTTCGTAAACTCTGTCTAATTTAGGTATCATAGGTTCATCAGGCAGCGCGGCCTCTGAAACCTCTAACATAGACAGAACCTCCTTTAATAAAAAAAAACTCAAGTGCTCAATTTTAAATCTAAAGGACGGTTCCTCTTCAGCAGGAGGCTTAGACGCTAAGGACTCAGACTCAGAAAGTTCACCCTCTGGCTACAGAGGTCAACTCATCATCGAATAACTGGGACATAATAGCTAAATCCAATAAATATTTAGATGACTCCGGGTTAGGAGAGCTATGTTTAATCTTTCTTTTGCGTTTGTTAGAGTGAGGTAATGCACTAAGGGCCGCAGACACCACCGTTTGTAACTGCGTGGCAAAGTCTGCAGGAAGACGGCCCCCTCCGGATGGAGGATTAGATGTGCTACAGGGAACTGCATGTGGAGTGGATAATGTAGCAAGGGTAGTAATCTCACGGGACGCCTAGCCCTGAGAGGTAGACGGCTCAGAGGGACTAAGAGCCTTAGCAGGCTTATCTCCCTTCTTAGACTTTATAAACGGTGTTAAGGCATGTGAAACATAATTGAGTGGGCGGGAAAACCACAGCCTCCTCACAATATAAAACAGGTATGATTTACTACAGAAGGAGTACCTTCTAACATGTCAGATTCCTCCATAGTTCAGGTTATACCCACAGGAGGACACAAATAAAAACATTTTTTATTATAGAAAACTGCACATTTATACTATAAATATAAATATAACATTTATACTATAGAATGGCTGGGGCACTCACCACCTCCTAGACCCAGACAGTTAACAGAGGAAACACTCTCCTCAGGTTCAAGTCTCAGGCGGAATGGAGGAAATGAACATAGACCACACCTGGTCACATGGAGCACCAGCAAGTAATAGGAGCTGTGCAACACTTTCAAAAACGAAAGTGAAACTTAAAAGTGAAACCTGTTTGTTCCAGCCAAAAACACAGTCTATCAGCCCAGGAAAAAAAAAATCACATAAAGCAGCATGTAAATAATTAATACACTGATCAATTAACCCCAACTGTTCAATAAACCCCCTTCAGAGGATATTAACCCTGGATCCTATCAAGGTATAAAGGAGCCACACTGTGACCCTGTTACAGCGTTTTATGTGTAAAAATTGAAACGATCTTACCTACAGGATCCATGCTGTGGAACAGAACACAGCCTCTTAAGTGTGACAGTCTTTTAGCAGCGCTCCTGACATGGACTTGAGTGAGAGAAAGCAGGCACTGAAACTCGTCAACACTGATTGCTTAGGAGCTGTTAGCAGTAGTCTGGATGGTTTCGTAGAAAAACTTTCCCTGCATCTCCAGACTCTAACTTTCATCAATACTCTCACTGAGAGGTTGACATGACTACTTAAAACTCCAGTCCTATCTCAAAGGGCAGATACCCTTTTTCAGGGCTCTCCGAATCTTCTGACACTTCTCTGCCACCTCCTAACGTGACGAAAGGCAAAGAATGACTGGGGTAATGAGGAAGTGGGAGGGATATTTAAGCCTTTAGCTGGGGTGTCTTTGCCTCCTCCTGGTGGCCAGGTGATGTATTTCCCAACAGTAAGCAATGAAGCCGTGGACTCTCCCTATCTTAGGAAGGAAAGCCCCTGATTCCATATATCTTCCCTGCAAGTGGATGTTCAAATTGTGAACCTTTAATCATGGAGTTAATGTTTCCACAATTCAGACAAGGAAAACTGCCATTTCTTTTGCATGTCAGAAAGCTTTGCTGCCCCTTAGTACTACCCAAGTCAGTGTGTACAAGTTAATTCCTTAAAATTCTCCTTCTCCTATACACTGGTCTTGGTGGAACCTTAAATTCCACTACCTCTGAATGACAGGATTGAAAAAACATAATTTATGCTTACCTGATAAATTTATTTCTCTTGTAGTGTATCCAGTCCACGGATCATCCATTACTTATGGGATATTAACTCCTCCCCAACAGGAAGTGCAAGAGGATTCACCCAGCAGAGCTGCTATATAGCTCCTCCCCTAACTGCCATTACCAGTCATTCGACCGAAAACATGCAGAGAAAGGAAAACCATAGGGTACAGTGGTGACTGTAGTTTAATGGAAAAATTACCTGCCTTAAAGTGACAGGGCGGGCCGTGGACTGGATACACTACAAGAGAAATAAATTTATCAGGTAAGCATAAATTATGTTTTCTCTTGTTAAGTGTATCCAGTCCACCGATCATACATTACTTATGGGATACCAATACCAAAGCTAAAGTACACGGATGACGGGAGGGACAGGCAGGCTCTTTATACGGAAGGAACCACTGCCTGAAGAACCTTTCTCCCAAAAACAGCCTCCGAAGAAGCAAAAGTGTCAAATTTGTAAAATTTGGAAAAAGTATGAAGAGAAGACCAAGTTGCAGCCTTGCAAATCTGTTCAACAGAAGCCTCATTCTTAAAGGCCCAAGTGGAAGCCACAGCTCTAGTAGAATGTGCTGTAATTCTTTCAGGAGGCTGCTGTCCAGCAGTCTCATAGGCTAACCGTATTAAGCTACGAAGCCAAAAGGAGAGAGAGGTAGCCGAAGCTTTTTGACCTCTCCTCTGACCAGAATAAACGACAAACAGGGAAGACGTTTGTCGAAAATCCTTAGTTGCCTGTAGATAAAATTTCAGGGCACGGACTACATCTAGATTGTGTAGCAGACGTTCCTTTTTCGAAGAAGGATTAGGACACAAAGATGTAACCACAATCTCTTGATTGATATTCCTGTTAGTGACCACCTTAGGTAGGAACCCAGGTTTAGTACGCAGAACTACCTTGTCTGAATGAAAAATCAGATAAGGAGAATCACAATGTAAGGCAGATAACTCAGAGACTCTTCGAGCCGAGGAAATCGCCATTAAAAACAGAACTTTCCAAGATAACAACTTGATATCAATGGAATGAAGGGGTTCAAACGGAACCCCCTGTAAAACATTAAGAACTAAGTTCAAACTCCATGGTGGAGCAACAGTTTTAAACACAGGCTTGATCCTAGCTAAAGCCTGACAAAAAGCTTGAACGTCCGGAACTTCTGACAGACGTTTGTGTAAAAGAATGGACAGAGCTGAAATCTGTCCCTTTAAGGAACTAGCGGATAAACCCTTTTCTAAACCTTCTTGTAGAAAAGACAATATCCTCGGAATCCTAACCTTACTCCATGAGTAACTCTTGGATTCGCACCAATATAAGTATTTGCGCCATATCTTATGGTAAATCTTTCTGGTAACAGGCTTCCTAGCCTGTATTAAGGTATCAATAACTGACTCAGAAAAACCACGTTTTGATAAAATCAAGCGTTCAATTTCCAAGCAGTCAGCTTCAGAGAAATTAGATTTTGATGTTTGAAGGGACCCTGGATCAGAAGGTCCTGTTTCAGAGGTAGCGACCAAGGTGGACAGGATGACATGTCCACTAGATCTGCATACCAAGTCCTGCGTGGCCATGCAGGCGTTATTAGAATCACTGATGCTCTCTCCTGTTTGATTCTGGCAATCAATCGAGGAAGCATCGGGAAGGGTGGAAACACATAAGCCATCCCGAAGGTCCAAGGTGCTGTCAAAGCATCTATCAGAACCGCTCCCGGATCCCTGGATCTGGACCCGTAACGAGGAAGCTTGGCGTTCTGTCGAGACGCCATGAGATCTATCTCTGGTTTGCCCCAACGTCGAAGTATTTGGGCAAAGACCTCCGGATGAAGTTCCCACTCCCCCGGATGAAAAGTCTGACGACTTAAGAAATCCGCCTCCCAGTTCTCCACTCCCGGGATGTGGATTGCTGACAGGTGGCAAGAGTGAGACTCTGCCCAGCGAATTATCTTTGATACTTCCATCATTGCTAGGGAGCTTCTTGTCCCTCCCTGATGGTTGATGTAAGCTACAGTCGTGATGTTGTCCGACTGAAACCTGATGAACCCCCGAGTTGTTAACTGGGGCCAAGCCAGAAGGGCATTGAGAACTGCTCTCAATTCCAGAATGTTTATTGGTAGGAGACTCTCCTCCTGATTCCATTGTCCCTGAGCCTTCAGAGAATTCCAGACAGCGCCCCAACCTAGTAGGCTGGCGTCTGTTGTTACAATTGTCCAGTCCGGCCTGCTGAATGGCATCCCCCTGGACAGATGTGGCCGAGAAAGCCACCATAGAAGAGAATTTCTGGTCTCTTGATCCAGATTCAGAGTAGGGGACAAGTCTGAGTAATCCCCATTCCACTGACTTAGCATGCACAATTGCAGCGGTCTGAGATGTAGGCGTGCAAAGGGTACTATGTCCATTGCTGCTACCATTAAGCCGATCACCTCCATGCATTGAGCTACTGACGGGTGTTGAATGGAATGAAGGACACGGCATGCATTTTGAAGCTTTGTTAACCTGTCTTCTGTCAGGTAAATCTTCATTTCTACAGAATCTATAAGAGTCCCCAAGAAGGGAACTCTTGTGAGTGGAAAGAGAGAACTCTTCTTTTCGTTCACCTTCCATCCATGCGACCTTAGAAATGCCAGTACTAACTCTGTATGAGACTTGGCAGTTTGAAAGCTTGAAGCTTGTATCAGAATGTCGTCTAGGTACGGAGCTACCGCAATTCCTCACGGTCTTAGTACCGCCAGAAGAGCACCCAGAACCTTTGTGAAGATTCTCGGAGCCGTAGCCAATCCGAATGGAAGAGCTACAAACTGGTAATGCCTGTCTAGAAAGGCAAACCTTAGATACCGGTAATGATCTTTGTGAATCGGTATGTGAAGGTAAGCATCCTTTAAATCCAAATTGTCCGAATAGTTTCCATTTTGAACGATGGAACTCTTAGGAATTTGTTTAGGATCTTTAAATCCAAGATTGGCCTGAAAGTTCCCTCTTTTTTGGGAACCACAAACAGATTTGAGTAAAACCCTTGTCCTTGTTCCGACCGCGGAACCGGATGGATCACTCCCATTAATAAAAGATCTTGTACGCAGCGTAGAAACGCCTCTTTCTTTATTTGGTTTGTTGACAACCTTGACAGATGAAATCTCCCTCTTGGGGGAGAGAATTTGAAGTCTAGAAGGTATCCCTGAGATATGATCTCTAACGCCCAGGGATCCTGGACATCTCTTGCCCAAGCCTGGGCGAAGAGAGAAAGTCTGCCCCCCACTAGATCCGTTCCCGGATCGGGGGCCCTTGATTCATGCTGTCTTAGGGGCAGCAGCAGGTTTCCTGGCCTGCTTGCCCTTGTTCCAGGACTGGTTAGGTCTCCAGCCTTGTCTGTAGCGAGCAACAGCTCCTTCCTGTTTTGGTGCAGAGGAAGTTGATGCTGCTCCTGCTTTGAAATTACGAAAGGAACGAAAATTAGACTGTCTAGCCTTAGGTTTGGCTCTGTCTTGAGGCAGGGCATGGCCTTTACCTCCTGTAATGTCAGCGATAATTTCTTTCAACCCGGGCCCGAATAAGGTCTGCCCTTTGAAAGGTATATTAAGCAATTTAGATTTAGAAGTAACGTCAGCTGACCAGGATTTTAGCCACAGTGCTCTGCGTGCCTGAATGGCGAATCCGGAATTCTTAGCCGAAAGTTTAGTTAAATGTACTACGGCATCTGAAATAAATGAGTTAGCTAACTTAAGGGCTTTAAGCTTGTGTGTAATCTCATCTAATGGAGCTGATTCAAGTGTCTCTTCCAGAGACTCAAACCAAAATGCTGCTGCAGCCGTGACAGGCGCAATGCATGCAAGAGGTTGCAATATAAAACCTTGTTGAACAAACATTTTCTTAAGGTAACCCTCTAACTTTTTATCCATTGGATCTGAAAAGGCACAGCTATCCTCCACCGGGATAGTGGTACGCTTAGCTAAAGTAGAAACTGCTCCCTCCACCTTAGGGACCGTTTGCCATAAGTCCCGTGTGGTGGCATCTATTGGAAACATCTTTCTAAATATCGGAGGGGGTGAGAACGGCACACCGGGTCTATCCCACTCCTTAGTAACAATTTCAGTAAGTCTCTTAGGTATAGGAAAAACGTCAGTACTCGCCGGTACCGCAAAATATTTATCCAACCTACACATTTTCTCTGGTATTGCAACTGTGTTACAATCATTCAGAGCCGCTAACACCTCCCCTAGTAATACACGGAGGTTTTCCAGCTTAAATTTAAAATTTGAAATATCTGAATCCAGTTTGTTTGGATCAGAACCGTCACCCGCAGAATGAAGCTCTCCGTCCTCATGTTCTGCAAATTGTGACGCAGTGTCTGACATGGCCCTAATATTATCAGCGCACTCTGTTCTCACCCCAGAGTGATCACGCTTACCTCTTAGTTCTGGTAATTTAGCCAAAACTTCAGTCATAACAGTAGCCATATCCTGTAGTGTGATTTGTAATGGCCGCCCAGATGTACTCGGCGCTACAATATCACGCACCTCCCGAGCGGGAGATGCAGGTACTGACACGTGAGGCGAGTTAGTCGGCATAACTCTCCCCTCGTTGTTTGGTGAAATATGTTCAATTTGTACAGATTGACTTTTATTTAAAGTAGCATCAATACAGTTAGTACATAAATTTCTATTGGGCTCCACTTTGGCTTTAGCACATATAGCACAGATATCTTCCTCTGAATCAGACATGTTTAACACACTAGCAAATAAACTAGCAACTTGGAAATACTTTTCAAGTAATTTACTATAATATGAAAACGTACTGTGCCTATAAGAAGCACAGAAAAAGTTATGACAGTTGAAAATTAATAAACTGAAAAGTTATAGCATCAAATCTTTGTAAAAAACACAATTTTAGCAAAGGATTGCTCCCATTAGCAAAGGATAACTAACCCTGATAGCAGAAAAAAAAAAAAAAAAAAAATACAGAAATAAACGTTTTGGTTTTTTTATCACAGTCAACTACAATCTCACAGCTCTGCTGTGAGTGATTACCTCCCTCAAAACAAGTTTTGAAGACCCCTGAGTTCTGTAGAGATGAACCGGATCATGCAGGGAAGACAATAAACTTCTGACTGAATTTTTTGATGCGTAGCAAAAGCACCAAAAAAGGTCCCTCCCCCTCACACATAACAGTGAGAGAGATCAGTAAACTGTCATAAATTAAATAAAACGACTGCCAAGTGGAAAAAAATAGTGCCCAAAACATTTTTTCACCCAGTACCTCAGAAAATTAAACTATTTTACATGCCAGCAAAAAACGTTTAACATTAATAAATTGAGTGTTATTAAAAAGCCTGTTGCTAGTCCCTGCAAATTAGGCTAAAGTTTTATGCATACAGTATAATTCCAGTGAAGTGCCATTCCCCAGAATACTGAAGTGTAAAATATACATACATGACAGCCTGATACCAGTTGCTGCTACTGCATTTAAGGCTGAGTTTACATTATATCGGTATGGCAGAATTTTCTCATCAATTCCATTGTCAGAAAATAAGCTGCTACATACCTCTTTGCAGATTAATCTGCCCGCTGTCCCCTGATCTGAAGTTTACCTCTCCTCAGATGGCCGAGAAACAGCAATATGATCTTAACTACTCCGGCTAAAATCATAGAAAAACTCAGGTAGATTCTTCTTCAAATTCTACCAGAGAAGGAATAACACACTCCGGTGCTATTATAAAATAACAAACTTTTGATTGAAGGTATGAAACTAAGTATAATCACCACAGTCCTCTCACACATCTATTCGTTGGGTGCAAGAGAATGACTGGTAATGGCAGTTAGGGGAGGAGCTATATAGCAGCTCTGCTGGGTGAATCCTCTTGCACTTCCTGTTGGGGAGGAGTTAATATCCCATAAGTAATGGATGATCCGTGGACTGGATACACTTAACAAGAGAAATTGGCCAGTTTCCTTACTATACTATTACTATATCATTATTACAGTCGTTGTGGTCCATAACCAATGTTAACCTCTTATCCTTCATTTTACCTCTTCTCTGAAAATCCTTCCCCTTACCAGACTGTGTCACAACCTGACTTAACTCATTCTGTACCAGTATTATGGCCAGTCATGAGTCAGTTCATGAGAGTAGACAGGATAGTATCGGAACCAAAACATTTGCAGACATGATATGATGAAATGACAAGGAAATTTACAGCTAGGGGATATCCTATGGAACATGGACTCTCCCTGCCTTATGGAAGGAAATTTATTAACCCCCTAAACAGCCATTCCCCACAATGCAATACACCTAATTACACTATTAACCCCTAAACCGCCATTGCCCACAACGCAATACACCCAATTACACTATTAACACCTAAACCGCCGTCCCCCACAACGCAATAAACCTAATTAAAATGTAGACCCCCTAAACCGCCATACCCCACAATGCAAATAACTAATTTAATCACTAAGCCCCTAAGCTAACATCCCCTAAATTAACCCCAAATACATAAAATAGAAAAATACTAAGTTAAAATTAAAATAAAAAATCCTAACATTACTTAAAAAAACAAAATGAAAATAAATAAATCTAAAATTACAAAAAAAAAAAAAAAAGTCTAAAATTACAGAAAAAAAAGCAAATGATCAAAAATTAAACCTAATCTAATACCCAAAAGAAATAAAAACACCCCCCAAAACAAAAACACCCCCTAATCTAATACTAAGATACCAATAGCCCTTAAAAGGGCCTTTTTTAGGGCATTGTCCCAAGTTAAAAAGCTCTTTTACCTCAAAAATACAAATTAGCCCTTAATAGTAAACCCCCCAACCCACCAAACCCCCAAAATAAAAAACCGAACACTAAAAAAACCTAAGCTACCCATTGCTCCTAAAGGGGCATATGTATGGGTATTGCCCTTAAAAGGGCAATCCTCTCGTTTGCAGCCAATTAGAATAAAAAAATCCCTAATCTAAAAAAAAACTACACCAAAAAAAAAAAAAAAATGAATTTATGCTTACCTGATAAATTTCTTTCTCTTGTGATGTATCGAGTCCACGGATTCATCCTTACTTGTGGGATATTCTCATTCCCTACAGGAAGTGGCAAAGAGAGCACACAGCAGAGCTGTCCATATAGCTCCCCCTCAGACTCCGCCCCCCCAGTCATTCGACCGACGGTTAGGAGAAAAAGGAGAAACCATAGGGTGCAGTGGTGACTGTAGTTTTACAAAAAACATAATTTATGTAAGAACTTACCTGATAAATTCATTTCTTTCATATTAGCAAGAGTCCATGAGCTAGTGACGTATGGGATATACATTCCTACCAGGAGGGGCAAAGTTTCCCAAACCTTAAAATGCCTATAAATACACCCCTCACCACACCCACAATTCAGTTTAACGAATAGCCAAGAAGTGGGGTGATAAAAAAGTGCGAAAGCATATAAAATAAGGAATTGGAATAATTGTGCTTTATACAAAAAAATCATAACCACCACAAAAAAGGGTGGGCCTCATGGACTCTTGGTAATATGAAAGAAATGAATTTATCAGGTAAGTTCTTACATAAATTATGTTTTCTTTCATGTAATTAGCAAGAGTCCATGAGCTAGTGACGTATGGGATAATGATTACCCAAGATGTGGATCTTTCCACACAAGAGTCACTAGAGAGGGAGGGATAAAATAAAGACAGCCAATTCCTGCTGAAAATAATCCACACCCAAAATAAAGTTTAATAAAAAACATAAGCAGAAGATTCAGACTGAAACCGCTGCCTGAAGTACTTTTCTACCAAAAATTGCTTCAGAAGAAGAAAATACATCAAAAAGGTAGAATTGAAAAAGTATGCAAAGAGGACCAAGTTGATGCTTTGCAAATCTGATCAACCGAAGCTTCATTCCTAAACGCCCAGGAAGTAGAAACTGACCTGGTAGAATGAGCTGTAATCCTCTGAGGCGGAGTTTTACCCGACTCAACATAGGCAAGATGAATTAAAGATTTCAACCAAGATGCCAAAGAAATGGCAGAAGCTTTCTGGCCTTTTCTAGAACCGGAAAAGATAACAAATAGACTAGAAGTCTTTCGGAAAGACTTAGTAGCTTCAACATAATATTTCAAAGCTCTAACAACATGCAAAGAATGCAATGCTTTCTCCTTAGAATTCTTAAGATTAGGACATAATGAAGGAACCACAATTTATCTACTAATGTTGTTGGAAATCACAACTTTAGGTAAAAATTCAAAAGAAGTTCGCAACACCGCCTTATCCTGATGAAAAATCAGAAAAGGAGACTCACAAGAAAAGAGCAGATAATTCAGAAAAACTTCTGGCAGAAGAGATGGCCAAAAGGAACAAAACTTCCCAAGAAAGTAATTTAATGACCAATGAATGCATAGGTTCAAAGGGAGGAGCTTGAAGAGCTCCCAGAACCAAAATCAAACTCCAAGGAGGAGAAATTGACTTAATGACAGGTTTTATACGAACCAAAGCTTGTACAAAACAATGAATATCAGGAAGAATAGCAATCTTTCTGTGAAAAAGAACAGAAAGAGCAGAGATTTGTCCTTTCAAGGAACTTGCAGACAAACCCTTATCTAAACCATCCTGAAGAAACTGAAAAAAATTCTCGGCATTCTAAAAGAATGCCAAGAAAAATGATGAGAAAGACACCAAAAAATATAAGTCTTCCAGACTCTATAATATATCTCTCTAGATACAGATTTACGAGCCTGTAACATAATATTAATCACAGAGTCAGAGAAATCTCTTTAACCAAGAATCAAGCGTTCAATCTCCATACCTATAAATTTAAGGATTTCAGATCCTGATGGAAAAAAGGACCTTGCGACAGAAAGTCTGGTCTAACGGAAGAGGCCATGGTTGGCAAGAGGCCATCCGGACAAGATCCGCATACCAAACCTGTGAGGCCATGCCGGAGCTACCAGCAGAACAAACGAGCATTCCTTCAGTATCTTGGAGATTACTCTTGGAAGAAGAACTAGAGGCGGAAAGATATAGGCAGGATGATACTTCCAAGGAAGTGAAAATGCATCCACTGCCTCCGCCTGAGGATCCCAGGATCTGGACAGATATCTGGGAAGTTTCTTGTTTAGATGAGACGCCATCAGATCTATTTCTGGAAGTTCCCACATTTGAACAATCTGAAGAAATACCTCTGGGTGAAGAGACCATTCGCCCGGATGGAACATTTGGCAGCTGAGATAATCCGCTTCCCAATTGTCTACACCTGGGATATAAACCGCAGAGATTAGACAGGAGCTGGATTCCGCCCAAACCAAAAAAATTTGAGATACTTCTTTCATAGCCAGAGGACTGTGAGTCCCTCCTTGATGATTGATGTATGCCACAGTTGTGACATTGTCTGTCTGAAAACAAATGAACGATTCTCTCTACAGAAGAGGCCAAAACTGAAGAGCTCTGAAAATTGCACGGAGTTCCAAAATATTGATCGGTAATCTCACCTCCTGAGATTCCCAAACTCCTTGTGCCGTCAGAGATCCCCACACAGCTCCCCAACCTGTGAGACTTGTATCTGTTGAAATTACAGTCCAGGTCGGAAGCACAAAAACATAATTTATGCTTACCTGATAAATTCCTTTCTTCTGTAGTGTGATCAGTCCACGGGTCATCATTACTTCTGGGATATTACTCCTCCCCAACAGGAAGTGCAAGAGGATTCACCCAGCAGAGCTGCATATAGCTCCTCCCCTCTACGTCACTCCCAGTCATTCGACCAAGGACCAACGAGAAAGGAAAAGCCAAGGGTGAAGTGGTGACTGGAGTATAAATTAAAAAATATTTACCTGCCTTAAAAACAGGGCGGGCCGTGGACTGATCACACTACAGAAGAAAGGAATTTATCAGGTAAGCATAAATTATGTTTTCTTCTGTTAAGTGTGATCAGTCCACGGGTCATCATTACTTCTGGGATACCAATACCAAAACAAAAGTACACGGATGACGGGAGGGATAGGCAGGCTCTTTATACAGAAGGAACCACTGCCTGAAGAACCTTTCTCCCAAAAATAGCCTCCGATGAAGCAAAAGTGTCAAATTTGTAAAATTTGGAAAAAGTATGAAGCGAAGACCAAGTTGCAGCCTTGCAAATCTGTTCAACAGAGGCCTCATTCTTGAAGGCCCAAGTGGAAACCACAGCTCTAGTAGAATGAGCTGCAATTCTTCCAGGAGGCTGCTGTCCAGCAGTCTCATAAGCCAAACGAATCATGCTACGAAGCCAAAAAGAAAGAGAGATAGCGGAAGCTTTTTGACCTCTCCTCTGCCCATAGTAAATGACAAACAGAGAAGACGTTTGTCGAAATTCCTTAGTTGCCAGTAAGTAAAATGTTAGAGCACGGACTACATCCAGGTTGTGCAGTAGACGTTCCTTCTTTGAAGAAGGATTTGGGCATAAAGAAGGAACAACAATCTCTTGATTGATATTCCTGTTAGTAACTACCTTAGGTAAGAACCCAAGTTTAGTACGCAGGACTACCTTATCCGAAAGAAAAATCAAATAAGGAGAATCACAATGTAAGGCTGATAATTCAGAGACTCTTCGAGCCGAGGAAATAGCCATTAAAAATAGAACTTTCCAAGATAACAACTTTATATCAATGGAATGAAGGGGTTCAAACGGAACGCCCTGTAAAACATTAAGAACAAGGTTTAAACTCCATGGTGGAGCAACAGTTTTAAACACAGGCTTAATTCTGGCCAAAGCCTGACAAAAAGCCTGGACGTCAGGAACTTCTGACAGACGTTTGTGTAACAGAATGGACAGAGTTGAGATCTGTCCCTTTAATGAACTAGCAGATAAACCCTTTTCTAAACCTTCTTGTAGAAAAGACAATATCCTAGGAATCCTAACCTTACTCCAAGAGTAACCTTTGGATTCACACCAATATAGGTATTTACGCCATATCTTATGGTAAATCTTTCTGGTAACAGGTTTCCTAGCCTGTATTAAGGTATCAATAACTGACTCAGAAAATCCACGTCTTGATAAAATCAAGCGTTCAATTTCCAAGCAGTCAGCTTCAGAGAAGTTAGATTTTGATGTTTGAAGGGACCCTGTATCAGAAGGTCCTGTTTCAGAGGTAGAGACCAAGGTGGACAGGATGACATGTCCACCAGGTCTGCATACCAAGTCCTGCGTGGCCACGCAGGTGCTATTAGAATCACTGATGCTCTCTCTTGTTTGATTCTGGCAATCAATCGAGGAAGCAACGGGAAGGGTGGAAACACGTAAGCCATCCTGAAGTCCCAAGGTGCTGTCAGAGCATCTACCAGGACTGCTCCTGGATCCCTGGATCTGGACCCGTCCATCCATGTGACCTTAGAAATGCCAGCACTAACTCTGTATGAGACTTGGCAGTTTGAAAGCTTGAAGCTTGTATCAGAATGTCGTCTAGGTATGGAGCTACCGAGATTCCCTGCGGTCTTAGTACCGCCAGAAGAGCACCCAGAACCTTTGTGAAGATTCTTGGAGCTGTAGCCAATCCGAATGGAAGAGCCACAAACTGGTAATGCCTGTCTAGGAAGGCAAAACTTAGGTACCGATAATGATCTTTGTGAATCGGTATGTGAAGGTAAGCATCTTTTAAATCTACAGTGGTCATGTATTGACCCTCTTGGATCATAGGTAAAATTGTCCGAATAGTCTCCATCTTGAACGATGGAACTCTTAGGAATTTGTTTAGGATCTTTAAGTCCAGGATTGGTCTGAAAGTTCCCTCTTTTTTGGGAACCACAAACAGATTTGAGTAAAACCCCTGTCCCTGTTCCGATCGTGGAACTGGATGGATTACTCCCATTAACAAGAGCTCTTGTACGCAGCGTAGAAACGCCTCTTTCTTTGTCTGGATTGTTGACAATCTTGACAGATGAAATCTCTCTCTTGGAGGAGAGTATTTGAAGTCCAGAAGGTATCCCTGAGATATTATCTCTAGCGCCCAGGGATCCTGAACATCTCTTGCCCAAGCCTGGGCGAAGAGAGAAAGTCTGCCCCCCACTAGATCCGATCCCGGATCGGGGGCCCTCAATTCATGCTGTTTTAGGGGCAGCAGCAGGTTTCCTAGTCTGCTTGCCCTTGTTCCAGGACTGGTTAGGTTTCCAGCCTTGTCTGTAGCGAGCAACAGCTCCTTCCTGTTTTGGTGCAGAGGAAGTTGATGCTGCTCCTGCTTTGAAATTACGAAAGGAACGAAAATTAGACTGTCTAGTCTTGGCTTTGGCTTTGTCCTGAGGCAGGGCATGGCCTTTACCTCCAGTAATGTCAGCGATAATCTCTTTCAACCCGGGCCCGAATAAGGTCTGCCCTTTGAAAGGTATATTAAGCAATTTAGACTTAGAAGTAACATCAGCTGACCAGGATTTTAGCCACAGCGCCCTGCGTGCCTGAATGGCGAATCCTGAATTCTTCGCCGTAAGTTTAGTAAGATGTACTACGGCCTCCGAAATGAATGAATTAGCTAGTTTAAGGACTCTAAGCCTGTCCGTAATGTCGTCCAGAGTAGCTGAACCAATGTTCTCTTCCAGAGACTCAATCCAGAATGCCGCTGCAGCCGTGATCGGCGCAATGCATGCAAGGGGTTGCAATATAAAACCTTGTTGAACAAACATTTTCTTAAGGTAACCCTCTAACTTTTTATCCATTGGATCTGAAAAAGCACAGCTATCCTCCACCGGGATAGTGGTACGCTTAGCTAAGGTAGAAACTGCTCCCTCCACCTTAGGGACCGTTTGCCATAAGTCCCTTGTGGTGGCGTCTATTGGAAACATTTTTCTAAATATCGGAGGGGGTGAGAACGGCACACCGGGTCTATCCCACTCCTTAGTAACAATTTCAGTAAGTCTCTTAGGTATAGGAAAAACCTCAGTACTCGTCGGTACCGCAAAATATTTATCCAACCTACACATTTTCTCTGGTATTGCAACTGTGTTACAATCATTCAGAGCTGCTAACACCTCCCCTAGTAATACACGGAGGTTTTCCAGTTTAAATTTAAAATTTGAAATATCTGAATCCAGTCTGTTTGGATCAGAACTGTCACCAACAGAATGAAGTTCTCTGTCCTCATGTTCTGCCACCTGTGACGCAGTGTCTGACATGGCCCTAATATTATCAGCGCACTCTGTTCTCACCCCAGAGTGATCACGCTTACCTCTTAGTTCTGGTAATTTAGCCAAAACCTCAGTCATAACAGTAGCCATATCCTGTAATGTGATTTGTAATGGCCGCCCAGATGTACTCGGCGCTACAATATCACGCACCTCCCTCTGAGCGGGAGATGTAGGTACTGACACGTGAGGCGAGTTAGTCGGCATAACTCTCCCCTCGTTGTTTGGTGAAATTTGTTCAATTTGTACAGATTGACTTTTATTTAAAGTAGCATCAATACAGTTAGTACATAAATTTCTATTGGGCTCCACTTTGGCATTGCAACAAATGACACAGGTATCATCCTCTGAATCAGACATGTTTAACACACTAGCAAATAAACTTGCAACTAGGAAATACAATTCAATTAGAATAATATTAAAACGTACTGTGCCTTTAAGAAGCACAGAAGATCTATGACAGTTGAAAATTAATAAATTGAAACAGTTATAGCCTCAATCCTTGTAAACAACACAACTTTAGCAAAGGTTTAATCCCATTAGCAAAGATAACAAATTCTGAAAGCAGGAAACAAATTACAGAATAAACGTTTTTTATCTCAGTCAAACTATAATTCTCACAGCTCTGCTGAGAGAAATTACCTCCCTCAAAATAAGTTTTGAAGACCCCTGAGCTCTGTAGAGATGAACCGGATCATGCAGGGAATACAATGAGTTGCTGACTGAAATATTTGATGCATAGAAAAAGCGCCAAAAAACGGCCCCTCCCCCTCACACACAGCAGTGAGGGAGAACAGAAACTGTCAGAAAAACAGATTAAGCAACTGCCAAGTGGAAAAATAGTGCCCAAACATTTATTCACACAGTACCTCAGCAAATGAAAACGATTTTACATTCCAGCAAAAACGTTAAACATAATCTCTAGTTATTAAACAGCTTTATGTATTTCTTACAGTGTAATTCTAGTGAAGTACCATTCCCCAGAATACTGAAGTGTAAAGTATACATACATGACATTATATCGGTATGGCAGGGTTTTCTCATCAATTCCATTGTCAGAAAATAAAAACTGCTACATACCTCTATGCAGATTCATCTGCCCGCTGTCCCCTGATCTGAAGTTTACCTCACTCCTCAGATGGCCGAGAACAGCAATATGATCTTAACTACTCCGGCTAAAATCATAGCAAAACTCTGGTAGATTCTTCTTCAAACTCTGCCAGAGAGGTAATAACACACTCCGGTGCTATTTTAAAATAACAAACTTTTGATTGAAGATATAAAACTAAGTATAATCACCATAGTCCTCTCACACATCCTATCTAGTCGTTGGGTGCAAGAGAATGACTGGGAGTGACGTAGAGGGGAGGAGCTATATGCAGCTCTGCTGGGTGAATCCTCTTGCACTTCCTGTTGGGGAGGAGTAATATCCCAGAAGTAATGATGACCCGTGGACTGATCACACTTAACAGAAGAAAAGAAGCCCCCTAAATTAAACGATGGTGATCTGTCCACCACGTTAGAGAGTGTCGAACAATCGGTTTTTAAAGATATAAATTGAGATATCTTTGTGTAATCCTTTCACCATTGATTCAGCATACAGAGCTGAAGAGGTCGCATGTGAAAACGAGCAAAGGGGATCGCGTCCGATGCAGCAGTCATAAGACCTAGAATTTCCATGCATAAGGTTACCGAAGGGAATGATTGTGACTGAAGGTTTCGACAAGCTGAAATCAATTTTAGACGTCTCTTGTCTGTTAAAGACAGAGTCATGGACACTGAATCTATCTGGAAACCCAGAAAGGTTACCCTTGACTGAGGAATCAATGAACTTTTTGGTAACAACACAAATAAGTAACAACACAAATCGATTCGCATGAGATTCTTCGAATGAGAAGACTGAGCAAATACCAAGATAATCGTCCAAATAAGGAAATACCAAAACCCCGTTCTCTGAATACAGAAAGAAGGGCACCGAGAATCTTTGAAAAAAATTCTTGGAACTGAGGCTAGGCCAAACGGTAGAGCCACAAAACTGGTAATGCTTGTCTAAAAAGAGAATCTCAGACACTAAAAATGATCTGGATGAATCGGAATATGCAGATACACATCCTGTAAATCTATTGTAGACATATAATGCCCTTACTAAACAAAAGGCAGAATAGTCCTACAGTAACCATCTTGAATGTTGGTATCCTTACATAACGATTCAATATTGATAGATCCGGAACTGGTCTGAAGGAATTGACCTTCTTTGGTACAATGAAGAGATAAAATAAAACCCTAGTCCCTGTTCCAGAACTGGAACTGGCATAATTACTCCAGCCAACTCTAGATCTGAAACACATTTCAGAAATGCTGAGCCTTGCTGTGTTAACTGGGACACGGGAAAGAAAAAAAAAATCTCTTAGCAGGAGGCCTTAACTTGAAGCCAATTCTGTACCTTTCTGAAACAATGTTCTGAAACCAGAGATTGAGAACGGAATTGATCCAAATTCCTTTGAAGAAAACGTAATCTGTCCCATACCAGCTGAACTGGAAAAAAGGGCCGCACCTTCATGGGTACTTAGGAGCTGACTATAGGTTTCTATAAGGCTTGGATATATTCCAAACTGGAAAAAGTTTCCAAACTGAAACCGCTCCTGAGGATGAAGGATCAGGCTTTTGTTCCTTATTATGAAAAAAAGAACGAAAAAATGATTATTACCCTGGACAGAAAGGGAAAACAAAGTTGACTTAGAAGACATATCAGCATTCCAAGTTTAATCCATAAAGCTTTTCTAGCTAAAATAGCTAGAGACATATACCTGACATCAACACTAATGATATCAAAAGATGGTATCACCAATAAAATTATTAGCATGTTATAGAATAATAATAATGCTATAAAATTATGATCTGTTACTTGTTGTGCTAAAACTTCTAACCAAAAAGTTGAAGCTGCAGCAACATCCGGTAAAAATATAGCAGGTCTAAGAAGATTACCTGAACATAAGTAAACTTTTCTTAGAAAGGATTCAATTTTCTTATCTAAAGGATCCTTAAATTTAGTACTATCTGCCGTAGAAATAGTAGTACATTTTAGCAGGAATAGAGACAGCCCCAAACCTTAGGGATTTTGTCCCAAAAAACTCAAATCTGTCAGATGGCACAGGATATAATTGCTTAAACGTTTAGAAGGAGTAAAAGAATTACCCAAATTATTCCATTCCCTGGAAATTACTTCAGAAAAAACACTTCTGGAATAACTACAGGAGATTTAAAAACCCTATTTAAACGTTTGGATTCAGTATCAAGAGGACCAGAATCCTCTATATCTAAAGCAATTAATACTTCTTTAAAATAAAGAACGAATAAATTACATCTTGAACAAATACAAAGATTTATCAGCATCAACCTCTGAGACAGAAACCTCTGAACCAGAAGAACCATTATCAGTATCAGAATGATGATGTTCATTTAAAAATTCATCTGAAAAAAAGAGAAGTTTTAAAGGACTTTTATGTAAACTAGAAGGAGAAATAACAGACATAGCCTTCTAAATGGATTTAAAAAATAAAATCTCTTATGTTTATCAGGAACACTCTGAAATTTAGATGTTGACGGAACAGCAACAGGTAATATAACAGTACTAAAGGAAATTTTATCTGCATTAATAAGTTTGTCATGACATGCAATACAAACAACAGCTGGAGAAACAGATACCAAAAATTTATAGCAGATACACTTAGCTTGGTAGCTCCAGCCCCGGCAGTGATTTTCCTAAAGTATCTTCTGACTCAGTTGCAACGTGGAACATCTTGCAATATGTAATAGAAAAAACAACATATAAAGCAAAATTGAACAAAATCCTTAAATGACAGTTTCAGGAATGGGAAAAAAAATGCCAGTGAACAAGCTTCTAGCAACCAGAAGCAATAAATAATGAGACTTAAATAATGTGGAGACAAAAGCGACGCCCATATTTTTTTAGCGCCAAACAAGACGCCCACATTATTTGGCGCCAAAAATGACGCCACATCCGGAACGCCGACATTTTTGGCGCAAAATAACGTCCAAAAAATTACGCAACTTCCGTCGACACGTATGACGCCGGAAACGGAAAAGAATTTTTGCGCCAAAAAAATCCGCGCCAAGAATGACGCAATAAAATGAAGCATTTTCAGCCCCCGCGAGCCTAACAGCCAACAGGGAAAAAAAAGAGTCAAATTTTAGAAAGGTAAGAAAAAATGATTAATTCAAATGCATTATCCCAAATATGAAACTGATTGTCTGAAAAATAAGGAAAGTTGAACATTCTGAGTCAAGGAAAATAAATGTTTGAATACATATATTTAGAACTTTATAAACAAAGTGCCCAACCATAGCTTAGAGTGTCACAGAAAATAAGATTTACTTACCCCAGGACACTCATCTACATGTTTGTAGAAAGCCAAACCAGTACTGAAACGAGAATCAGCAGAGGTAATGGTATATATAAGAGTATATCGTCGATCTGAAAAGGGAGGTAAGAGATGAATCTCTACGACCGATAACAGAGAACCTATGAAATAGACCCCGTAGAAGGAGATCACTGCATTCAAATAGGCAATACTCTCCTCACATCCCTCTGACATTCACTGCACGCTGAGAGGAAAACCGGGCTCCAACTTGCTACGGAGCGCATATCAACGTAGAATCTAGCACAAACTTACTTCACCACCTCCATCGGTGAATTGTGGGTGTGGTGAGGGGTGTATTTATAGGCATTTTAAGGTTTGGGAAACTTTGCCCCTCCTGGTAGGAATGTATATCCCATACGTCACTAGCTCATGGACTCTTGCTAATTACATGAAAGAAATACATTTGAACCTGACCTAATTGTCAGGGCGGGTAGTGGACTGGATACACCGTAAGAGAAAGTAATTTATCAGGTAAGCATAAATTCTGTTTTCTCTTACATGGTGTATCCAGTCCACGGATTCATCCTTACTTGTGGGATACCAATACCAAAGCTTTAGGACACGGATGAAGGGAGGGAACAAGTCAGGTAACCTAAACGGAAGGCACCCCTGCTTGCAAAACCTCTCTCCCAAAAATAGCCTCCGAAGAAGCAAAAGTATCGAATTTGTAAAATTTGGCAAAAGTATGCAGTGAAGACCAAATCGCTGCCTTACAAATCTGTTCAACAGAAGCCTCATTCTTGAAAGCCCATGTGGAAGCCACAGCTCTGTTGGAATGAGCTGTAATTCGTTCAGGAGGCTGCTGTCCAGCAGTCTCATAAGCCAATCGGATGATGCTTTTCAGCCAGAAGGAAAGAGAGGTAGCAGTCGCTTGCTGACCTCTCCTCTTACCAGAATAGACAACAAACAAGGATGATGCTTGTCTGAAATCTTTAGTTGCATTTAAATAGAATTTTAAAGCACGAACCACATCAAGATTGTGTAACAGTCGTTCCTTCTTAGAAACTGGATTAGGGCACAGAGAAGGAACAATGATTTCCTGGTTAATATTCTTATTAGAAACCACTTTTGGAAGGAAACCAGGTTTGGTACGCAAAACAACCTTATCTGCATGGAACACCAGTTAGGGTGAATTACACTGCAAAGCAGACAATTCTGAAACTCTTCGAGCAGAAGAAATAGCTACCAAAAACAAAACTTTCCAAGATAATAACTTAATATCTATGGAATGTAAGGGTTCAAACGGAACCCCTTGAAGAACTGAAAGAACTAAATTTAGACTCCATGGAGGAGCCACAGGTTTATAGACAGGCTTGATTCTAACTAGAGCCTGTGCAAACGCCTGAACGTCTGGTACTGCTGCCAGACGCTTATGTAACAGGATAGACAGAGCAGATATCTGTCCCTTTAAGGAACTAGCTGACAGTCCTTTCTCCAATCCTTCTTGGAGAAAAGACAATATCCTTGGAATCCTAATTTTACTCCACGAGTAACCCTTGGATTCACACCAACAAAGATATTTCCGCCATATCTTATGGTAAATTTTCCTGGTGAAAGGCTTTCTGGCCTGGATCAGAGTATCTATAACTGATTCAGAGAACCCACGCTTAGCTAGAATTAAGCGTTCAATCTCCAAGCAGTCAGATGCAGAGAAACTAGATTTGGATGCTTGAATGGACCCTGTATTAGAAGATCCTGCCTCGATGGCAGTTTCCATGGTGGAACTGATGACATGTCCACTAGGTCTGCATACCAAGTCCTGCGTGGCCACGCAGGCGCTATCAGAATTACCGAAGCCTTCTCCTGTTTGATTCTGGCTACTAGCCGAGGGAGAAGAGGAAACGGTGGAAAGACATAAGCTAGACTGAAGGACCAAGGCGCTACTAGAGCATCTATCAATGCCTTGGGATCCCTGGACCTGGACCCGTAAAGGGGAAGTTTGGTGTTCTGACAGGACATCATCAGATCCAATTCCGGAATGCCCCATAGCTGGGTCAGCTATGAGTTCCCACTCCCCCGGGTGAAAAGTCTGACGACTCAGAAAATCCGCCTCCCAGTTGTCTACTCCTGGGATGTGAATAGCAGATAGGTGGCAGGAGTGATCCTCCACCCATTTGATGAATTTGGCCTCCGCTAGTTGAGGCCATGCCTGGAGCGTATTGAATATCGCTCTCAGTTCCAAAATGTTTATCGGGAGAAGAGATTCTTCCCGAGACCATAGGCCCTGAGCTTTCAGGGAGTCCCAGACCGCACCCCAGCCTAACAGACTGGCATCGGTCGTGACAATGATCCATTCCGGTCTGCGGAAGCACATTCCCTGAGACAGGTGATCCTGAGACAACCACCAGAGAAGAGAGTCTCTCGTTTTCTGGTCCATTTGTATTTGAGGAGACAAATCTGCATAATCTCCATTCCACTGTTTGAGCATGCACAGTTGTAGTGGTCTGAGATGAATTCTGGCAAAAGGGACAACGTCCATTGCCGCAACCATTAATCCGATTACCTCCATGCACTGAGCCACAGAAGGCCGAGGAATAGAATGAAGAACTCGGCAAGTAGTTAAAAGCTTTGACTTCCTGACCTCTGTCAGAAATATTTTCATTTCTACCGAGTCTATTAGTGTTCCCAGGAAGGGAACCCTTGTGAGCGGGGACAGAGAACTCTTTTCTACGTTCACCTTCCATCCGTGAGACCTTAGAAAGGCCAGAACAATGTCCGTATGAGCCTTAGCTCTGTGAAAAGACAACGCCTGTATTAAGATGTCGTCTAGGTAAGGTACTACTGCAGTGCCCCGCGGTCTTAGTACCGCTAGAAGGGACCCTAGCACCTTTGTGAGAATTCTGGGAGCGGTGGCCAACCCGAAAGGAAGGGCCACGAACTGGTAATGCATGTCCAGAAAGGCGAACCTTAGGAACTGATGATGATCTTTGTGGATAGGAATATGTAGGTACGCATCCTTTAGATCCACAGTAGTCATATATTGACCTTCCTGGATCATCGGTAAGATTGTCCGAATGGTTTCCATTTTGAAAGATGGAACTCTGAGGAATTTGTTTAGAATCTTTAGATCCAGGATTGGCCTGAAAGTTCCTTCCTTTTTGGGAACTACAAACAGGTTTGAGTAAAATCCCAGTCCTTGTTCTGCAATTGGAACTGGGTGTATCACTCCCATTTTTAGAAGATCTTCTACACAGCGTAAGAACGCCTGTTTCTTTGTTTGGTCTGAAGACAAAAGAGAAATGTGGAACCTTCCCCTTGGAGGAGAGTCCTTTAATTCTAGAAGATACCCCTGAGCAACAATTTCTAATGCCCAGGGATCTGGAACATCTCTTGCCCAAGCCTGAGCAAAGAGAGAAAGTCTGCCCCCTACCAGATCCGGTCCCGGATCGGGGGCTACCCCTTCATGCTGTCTTGGTAGCAGCCGCAGGCTTCTTGGCCTGCTTACCCTTGTTCCAGCCCTGCAAAGGCTTCCAGGTTGCTTTGGGCTGGGAAGCGTTACCCTCCTGCTTTGCGGTTGCAGAGGTTGAAGCAGGTCCGCTCCTGAAGTTGCGAAAGGAGCGAAAATTAGCCTTGTTTTTGGCCTTAATCAGTCTATCTTGTGGAAGAGCATGGCCCTTTCCCCCAGTGATATCCGAAATAATTTCTTTCAATTCTGGGCCAAATAGGGTCTTTCCCTTGAAAGGAATATTTAATAGTTTTGTTTTGGACGACACGTCAGCCGACCACGATTTGAGCCAAAGCGCTCTCCGCACCATAATGGCAAAACCAGTATTTTTCGCCGCTAACTTAGCTAATTGGAAAGCGGCATCTGTGATAAAGGAATTAACCAGCTTTAGAGCATGAATTCTATCCATGACTTCGTCATATGAAGTCTCTCTCTGGAGCGACTCCTCCAGTGCCTCAAACCAGAAAGCCGCTGCAGTAGTTACAGGAATAATGCAGGCAATCGGTTGAAGAAGGAAACCTTGTTGAACAAATATTTTCTTTAGTAAACCTTCTAATTTTTTATCCATAGGATCTTTGAAAGCACAACTGTCTTCTATAGGTATGGTTGTGCGCTTGGCTAGTGTTGAAACCGCTCCCTCTACCTTAGGGACCGTCTGCCACGCGTCCCGCCTGGGGTCATTTATGGGGAACATTTTCTTAAAGATAGGGGGAGAACAATAGGTACACCTGTCTCTCCCACTCCCTAGTCACAATATCCGCCACCCTCTTCGGGATCGGAAACGCATCAGTGTATACAGGGACTTCTAGAAACTTGTCCATTTTACACAATTTTTCTGGGACCACCATGGGGTCGCAATCATCCAGCGTAGCTAAAACCTCCTTAAGCAGTACGCGGAGGTGTTCCAGCTTAAATTTAAACGCTAAGGAATCTGATTCTGCCCGCTGAGAAACCTTTCCTGCGTCACAAATTTCTCCCTCGGACAGCACATCCCTCACTGCCACTTCAGAGTGTTGTGCGGGTACAACGGATAAATCATCCAAAGCTTCTGATTGCTCATCCTCTGTTTTTAAAAACTGAGCTATCACGCTTTTTAGGAAAAACTGGCAGTTTGGATAGAAATGCCGCAAGGGAATTATGCATGACTGCTGCTAATTGTTGTAAGGTAATAGGGGCCAATGCGCTAGAGGTACTAGGCATCGCTTGCGCGGGCGTAACTGGTGTCGACACATGGGGAGAGGAAGGAGGACTATCCTCGTTACCTTCCGTTAAAGAATCTTCTTGGGCTACATTTTTAAGTGTCACTGCATGGTCTTTAAAATGTTTAGATACCTTAGCACACTTTAAACACAAATGTAAAGGGGGTAATTCCATGGCTTTTAAACACATAGAACAAGGTCTATCAGTAGGCTCTGACATGTTAAACAGATTTAGACAGCACTCAAATACAGTAAAATAAAATTTTTGAAAAAACGGTACTGTGCCTTTAAATAATAAAAAGCGCACACTTTTTTACTAAATCTCCAAAAATCATCCAATCTTTATGAAATTTTCACCATATGATCCTAATGCTTTGAAATGATTGCACAGCAAATTTCAAGTCAATTAACCCCTTACTGCCCAAACCGGAGCAAATTAAAGCTAAGCACCATGCCACAGCCTCTGCTGTGGTCCTACCTTCCTTGGGGATTAGTTTAATCGAAAATAAGCCTCTCTGAAGTCCTCAAGTAATCTCTGGACTCTTCACATGGAGCTGCATGAAGCTGTCTGTAAAATCAACTGCGCAACTGAGGCGCGAATTTCAGGCCCTCTCCCTCTTCACTCTGGGGATGTGGGGCCTTCCCAAGCCAAAATAGGTGTCTAAATAGATGCCATGCGGAATAAACCCCAAAAAAGTGTTTCAAATGTAATATAAACTTATCAGATTTTTGTAAAAAAAAATAATCGATTGCCCCTTAACAGTGAGCCCTTTCAAATAAGCATTCCTTCTATACTAAGTCTCAGAATATGGCTTACCTTTCCCACATGGGGATTCTTGTCAGTCTTCTAGCATTACTAAGTCTTGACTAGAAAAAATGACTGACATACCTCAAAGCAGTTAAGCCTGCAAACTGTTCCCCCCAACTGAAGTTTTCTGATGCTCAACCGTCCTGTGTGGGAACAGCAGTGTATTTTAGTTACAACATGCTAAAATCATTTTCCTCTCAGCAGAAATCTTCATCACTTTCTGCCACAGAGTAAATAGTACAAACCGGCACTATTTTAAAATAACAAACTTTTGATTGAAGAAATAAAAACTACAAATCTAACACCACATTCACTTTACCCTCCCGTGGAGATGCTACTTGTTAGAGCGGCAAAGAGAATGACTGGGGGGGCGGAGCCTGAGGGGGAGCTATATGGACAGCTCTGCTGTGTGCTCTCTTTGCCACTTCCTGTAGGGAATGAGAATATCCCACAAGTAAGGATGAATCCGTGGACTGGATACACCATGTAAGAGAAATATACTATACTACCTGTCCTAAATAGACAGGGCGGGCCGTGGACTCGATACATCACAAGAGAAAGAAATTTATCAGGTAAGCATAAATTCTGTTTTCTCTTGTAAGATGTATCGAGTCCACGGATTCATCCATACTTGTGGGATACCAATACCAAAGCTTTAGGACACGGATGAAGGGAGGGACAAGACAGGTTCCTTAAACGGAAGGAACCACTGCTTGTAGAACCTATCTCACAACAATAGCCTCCGAAGAAGCAAAATAAGCTCCGAAGAAGCAAAATAAGGACATTTGGAAAATTTGGAAAAAGTATGAAGCGAAGGCCAAGTCGCCTCCTTACAAATCTGTTCAACAGAAGCCTCATTTTTAAAAGCCCTTGTGGAAGCCACTGCTCTAGTAGAATGAGCAGTAATTAATTCAGGAGGCTGCTGGCCAGCAGTCTCATAAGCCATACGGATGATGCTTTGCAGCCAAAAAGAAAGAGGTAGCCGTAGCCTTTTGACCTCTCCGCTTACCAGAATAGACAAACAATGAAGATGTTTTACGGAAATCTTTGGTTGCTTGTAAGTAGAACTTTAAAGCACGAACCACATCAAGATTGTGCAACAGACGTTCCTTCTTTGAGAAAGGATTAGGACACAGCGAAGGAACAACAATTTCCTGATTGATATTCCTATTAGAAACAACCTTAGGAAGGAATCCAGGTTTGGTACGTAAAACCACCTTATCTGCATGGAAAATAAGATAAGGTGAGTCACACTGTAAAGCAGATAACTCAGAAACTCTTCAAGCCGAAGAGATGGCTACTAAAAACAGAACTTTCCAAGATAGAAGCTTAATATCTATGGAATGCATAGGTTCAAACGGAACCCCTTGAAGAACTTTAAGAACCAAGTTTAGGCTCCATGGCGGAGCAACAGGTTTAAATACAGGCTTGATCCTGACCAAGCCCTGACTAAACGCTTGAACGTCTGGGACATCTGCCAGACGTTTGTGTAAAAGAATAGACAAAGCAGATATTTGTCCCTTTAAGGAACTAGCTGATAATCCCTTCGTCAATCCTTCTTTGAGAAAAGACAAAATTCTAGGAATCCTAATCTTCCTCCATGAGTAACCCTTGGATTCACACCAACAAAGATATTTGCGCCAAATCTTACGATAGATTTTCCTGGTGACAGGCTTTCTAGCCTGATTTAGGGTATCAATGACCGACTCAGAATCAGGCGTTCAATCTCCAAGCAGTCAGACGCAGAGAAATTAGATTTGGATGCTTGAACGGACCTTTGATTAGAAGGTCCTGCCTCATTGGCAGACTCCACGGTGGAACAGATGACATGTCCACCAGGTCTGTATACCAAGTCCTGCGTGGCCACGCAGGCACTATCAGAATCACCGATGCTCTCTCCTGCTTGATTCTGGCAACCAGACGTGGGAGGAGAGGAAACGGTGGAAATACATAAGCCAGATTGAAGGACCAGGGCACTGCTAGAGCATCTATCAGTACCGCCTAGGGATCCCGGGACCTGGACCCGTAACGCGGAAGTTTGGCGTTCTGTCGGGACGCCATCAGATCCAATTCTGGTGTGCCCCATAGCTAAGTCAGCTGGGCAAATACCTCCGGATGGAGCTCCCACTCCCCCGGATGAAAAGTCTGACGACTTAGGAAATCCGCCTCCCAGTTCTCTACCCCTGGGATATGGATTCCTGAGAGATGGCAAGAGTGATCTTCCGCCCATCGGATAATTTTGGTTACCTCCATCATCGCTAGAGAACTCTGTGTTCCTCCTTGATGATTGATATAGGCTACAGTCGTGATGTTGTCCGACTGAAATCTGATGAAATTGGCCGCAGCTAGCTGAGGCCACGCCTTAAGCGCATTGAATATTGCTCTCAGTACTAGAATGTTTATCGGGAGGAGAGATTCCTCCCGAGACCATAAGCCCTGTGCTTTCAGGGATTTCCAGACTGCACCCCAGCCTAGCAGGCTGGCATCTGTCGTTACTATGAGCCACTCTGGCCTGCGGAAACATATTCCCTGAGACAGGTGGTCCTGAGACAACCACCAGAGAAGAGAATCTCTGGTCTCTTGGTCCAGATGCAGTTGAGGAGATAAATCTGCATAATCCCCATTCCAATGTTTGAGCATGCATAGTTGCAGTGGTCTGAGGTGTAGGCGGGCATAAGGAACTATATCCATTGCCGCTACCATAAGTCCAATTACCTCCATACACTGAGCCACTGATGGCCGAGGAATGGAATGAAGAGCTCGGCAAGTGATTAAAAGTTTAGATTTTCTGACCTCCGTCAGAAATATTTTCATTTCTACCGAGTCTATCAGAGTCCCTAGGAAGGAAATTCTTGCGAGAGGGACGAGAGAACTCTTTTTTATGTTCACCTTCTACCCGTGAGATCTCAGAAAAGCCAACACGAAGTCTGTGTGAGACTTGGCTAGCTGGAAAGTCGACGCCTGAATTAAGATGTCGTCTAGATAAGGCGCCACTGCTATACCCTACGGTCTTAGAACCGCCAAAAGGGACCCTAGCACCTTTGTGAAAATTCTGGGAGCCGTGGCCAACCCGAAGGGAAGGGCCACAAACTGGCAATGCCTGTCCAGAAAGGCGAATCTGAGGAATTAATGATGATCTCTGTGAATAGGGATATGTAGATACGCATCCTTTAAGTCCACGGTAGTCATATATTGACCCTCCTGGATCAGAGGAAGAATAGTCCGAATTGTCTCCATCTTGAACGATGGTACTCTGAGGAATTTGTTTAGAATTTTGAGATCCAAGATTGGTCTGAAAGTTCCCTCTTTTTTGGGAACCACAAACAGGTTGGAGTAAAAACCTAGCCCTTGTTCCGCTCTTGGAACTGGGCGAATTACTCCCATGGTATGTAGGTCTTCTACACAGCGTAAGAATGCCTCTCTCTTTGTCTGGTTTGCAGACAATTGAGAAATGTGAAATCTCCCCCTTGGGGGGGAGGGGGGGGGGGAGTCTTTGAAGTCCAGAAGATATCCTTGGGACACAATTTCTAAAGCCCAGGAATCGTGAACATCTCTTGCCCAAGCCTGAGCAAAGAGAGAGAGTCTGCCCCCTACTAGATCCGGTCCTGGATCGGGGGCTACCCCTTCATGCTGTCTTTGAGGCAGCAGCAGGCTTCTTGGCCTGTTTACCTTTGTTCCAAGCCTGGTTAGGTCTCCAGACTGACTTGGATTGGACAGAATGCCTCTCTTACTTTGCTGCAGGGGAAGCTGAAGCGGGACCACCCTTGAAGTTCCGAAAGCAACGGAAATTATTTTGTTTGGTCCTTATCTTATTTGTTTTATCCTGAGTGAGGACATGGCCTTTCCCTCCAGTGATGTCTGAAATAATTTCTTTCAGTGCAGGCCCGAATAGGGTCTTTTCTTTGAAAGGGATGTTCAACAATTTAGATTTTGATAACACATCAGCAGACCAGGACTTAAGCCATAACGCCCTGCGTGCTAAAATGGCAAAACCTGAATTCTTTGCCGCTAATTTAGCCATTTGGAAAGCGGCATCTGTAATGAAAGAATTAGCCAACTTAAGGGCCTTAATTCTATCCATAATATCCTCTAATGGAGTCTCCACCTGGAGAGCCTCTTCTAGAGCCTCAAACCAGAAAGCAGCTGCAGTAGTTACAGGAACAATGCATGCAATAGGTTGGAGAAGAAAACCTTGATGAACAAAAATTTTCTTTAGGAGACCCTCTAATTTTTTATCCATAGGATCTTTGAAAACATAACTGTCTTCGATAGGTATAGTTGTACGCTTAGCAATAGTAGAAATAGCTCCCTCCACCTTAGGAACAGTCTGCCACGAGTCCTGTATGGTGTCATATGGGAAACATTTTCATAAAAACAGGAGGGGGAGCGAACGGAATACCTGGTCTATCCCACTCCTTAGTAACAATAGTCACAATCCTCTTAGGGACTGGAAAAACATCAGTGTAAACAAGAACCTCTAAGTATCTGTCCATTTTACACAATTTCTCTGGGACCACTATAGGGTCACAATTGTCTAGAGTAGCTAATACCTCCTTGAGCAATAAGCGGAGGTGTTCAAGCTTAAATTTAAAGGCCATCATATCAGAATCTGTCTGAGGGAGCGTCTTTCCTGAATCAGAAATCTCTCCCTCAGATAACAAATCCCTTACCCCTACTTCAGAACATTGTGAGGGTATATCTGATACGGCTACTAAAGCGTCAGACGGCTCAGCATTTGTTCTTAACCCAGAGCTGACACGCTTTCCTTGTAAACCAGACAGTTTAGAGAAAACCTCTGTGAGGGTTTTATTCATAACTGTGGCCATGTCTTGTAAAGTAAATGAATTAGACGCACTAGAGGTACTTGGCGTCACTTGTGCAGGCGTTACTGGTTGTGACACTTGGGGAGAGCTAGATGGCAAACCCTCAATTCCTTCTAACTGAGAATCATCTATTGCAATATTTTTAAGTGCTAAAATATGCTCTTTATAATTTATAGATATATCAGTGCAAGTGGGACACATTCTAAGAGGGGGTTCCACAATGGCTTCTAAACACATAGAACAAGGATTCTCCTTGGTGTCAGACATGTTAAACAGGCTAGTAATGTAACAAGCAAGCTTGGAAAACACTTTAATCAAAGTAAATAACACTTTAAACAAAAATGGTACTGTGCCTTTAAGAGAAAAAAAGCTGCACAAACTGCAAAACAGTGTAAAAAAGCAGTAAACACAACAGAATTTTTACAGTAGCATCATAAAGCCTTAGTAACTTTGCACAACAATGCAAATAAACAATTAACCCCTTAATGTAAAAACCGGATAGAAAAAACTTCAAAACCGGTAAAATAACGTTCAGCACCTTGATACAGCTCTGCTGTGGCGCCTACCTGCCCTTTAGGAACGATTTGTAGGGAAAAAAAACTCTTTACAGCCCTTAAATACAGCAGGAATCTCTGGAGAAGTAGCTGGATGCTTCGAGGTAAATAAACTGCGCAACTGAAAATAGGCCCCTCCCACCTCACTCGATGTTATGGGGCCTAAAAAACACCACAGAGTGTTTCTTAAACTAGCCATGTGGGTTAATAACCCTTAAACAAGCCACAAAGACCCCTTGAAGTCCCTCAAAAAACATTTTATTTGTAACTAAACCAAAACGTTTTTTCCTATTAGTGTCAGCAGTAACTATGAGCCCTTTATGCAAGCTTGGATTCCTCTTTTACTGAATACAGCTTACCTTTCCCTCATGGGGATATTGCCAGCCTTTTCTAGAAATAACACAGTCTGTCTAGAAAGACTGAACATACCTGAATGCAGTTTAGCCTGCAAACTGTTCCCCCAACTGAAGTTTTCCTGTACTCTTCAGCCCTTGTGAGAACAGCAGTGGATCTTAGTTACAAAGTGCTAAGATCATCATCCTCCTTGCAGAAATCTTCATCCCTTTTCTGCCAGAGAGTAAATAGTACACACCGGTACCATTTAAAATAACAAACTTTTGCGTGAGAAAATAAAAACTAACATTTTTGTCACCACACTCACTTTGCTCTTCCTAGCAGTTAAGCAGGCAGAGCGAATGACTGGGGGGTGGAGCTAAGGGAGGAGCTATATAGACAGCTCTGCTGTGGGTGCTCTCTCTGCCACTTCCTGTAGGGAAGGAGAATATCCCACAAGCATGGATGAATCCGTGGACTCGATACATCTTACAAGAGAAAAAAAAACTAATTCTAACCCCAAAATAGCTACTCACCTTTCTTGAAGACCAGCGGTGAAATTCTTCTTCCAGGCGGCGACATCTTCATTCAGCATGGGGACCACTTCTATCTTCATGCAGGGAGAAGGCGAAGGTGGCCGTGGAAAACAGGACCGGCGCCCGCGGAGTTATCCAGCGTGGAGGATCCTCTTAATGCGATCACCACCACACACTGAAGCTTGAATATAAAACGGGTACCTTGCATTCCTATTGTCTGAAAAATTAAAATCAGCCAATAGGATGAGAGCTACTGAAATCCTATTGGCTGTTCAAATCAGCAGACGTTATGGAATAAAAGTATATTGAAGATCCATAAAGGGAGGCAACAGACGCATCCTATGATTATGGAAAGCTTAAGAAATTCCCATGAGGTGAATATAGAAAAAAAACAATACCCCACATACATACCTCTGACAAGCCCTGCACTCTGAGGGGAACTGGGCCTTAAAATACATTGAAAGCCCCTCTCTCTGAAGAAATCTCATGTACATCTTCCTTTCTACAGCGGAGGCAAAGAAAAGACAAGGTATCGTGAGGTGGAAGCAGTAATATAGGGCTCTTGGGGTTTGGGAATCTTTGCTTCCTCCTACTGATAGGGAAGGTAATTCTAAGGAGTAATGGATCGTGAGCTGTCACCATCTATATGAAAGAAAGTACCGATTTTGGTAGAGAGCCACAAAGATTACAAAAGCCACAAAGTTACAGCTACTACATTTTTACTTGTGGTGTTTTCCCCTAAAATTATAGATATAAATGTATCTACCAATATAGTAGTGTGTCATTTTTTTACTTTGATCTTAAAATTTCTGTTCTGACACAAGGGGTGAAAAACCTGAATGACCAAGTAACTGCCCATCCGTTAAACACCTGCAAGGCCGTCCTAGAGACTACTCAGAATCTCTAGAATCCATTGAGAAAAAAAACACAAATTATGCTTACCTGATAATTTTGTTTCCATCTTTGGGAGGAGAGTTCACTGCTTCATTCATTACTTGTGGGAAATAAGAACCTGGAGGCAAAGACACCCCCAGCCAAAGGCTTAAATACCTCCCCCACTCCCTTCATCCCCCAGTCATTCTGCCAAGGGAACAAGGAACAGTAGGAGAAATATCAAGGTATAAATGGTGCCAGAAGATTATTATTAAATTTAGGTTCGCCCACCGGAGCAAACGGGCGGGAGCAGTGGACTCTCCTCCCACAGATGGAAACAAAATTATCAGGTAAGCAAAATTTAGGTTTTCCATCTTAATGGGAGGAGAGTCCACCGCTTCATTCATTACTTGTGTAAACAAATACCCAAGTTTTAGAGGACACTGAATGAAAAAAACGGGAGGGTAAAAAGGGAGGCCGACCCTATACTTTGGGCACCACAGCCTGCAGAACCTCTCCCCCAAACACAGCTTCCGCCGAAGCAAAAATATCAAATTTGTCAAATTTTGCATAAGTATGTAAGGAAGACCAAGTAGCCGCCTTACAAATCTGCTCCACAGAGGCCTCGTTCTTAAAGGCCAAGAAGAGTCCACAGCCCTAGTTGATTGAGCCGTAATCCTCTGAGGAGGCTTATGTCCCGCTGTCTCATAGGCCAAACAGATAATGCTCCTCAACCAAAAGGACAGTGAAGTGGAAGAGGCCCTCTGCTCCCTACGCTTCCATGAATACACCACAAACAAAGACAAAGTCTGTCTGAAATCCTTCGTGGACTGAAGGTAAAACTTCAAGGCTCGAACCACATCCAAGTTATGAAGCAACCTTTCCTTAGGAAAAGAAGGGTTAGGATACAAAGAAGGAACTACTATCTGCTGATTGATGTTCCAATCAGACACCACCTTGACAAGAAATCCCAACCCAGCGTGAAAAGCCGGGTAAGGGGGTTCATGTTGCAAGGCCGCTAACTCAGAGACTCTGCAACCGATGCAATAGTCAGAAGAAACAGAACCTTCCAGGAAAGAATCTTAATGTCAAGAGCATGCATAGGCTCAAACAGAGTCCTCTACAAAACCTTAAGAAGCAAGTTCAAGCTCCAAGGAGGAGCCGAAGGTCTAAAAATCAGTCTGATTCTGGACAGAGCCTGAACAAAAGGAATGAATATCAGGATGCTCCGCTAGCTTCTTGTGTAACAGAACTGATAAGGCCGAAATCTGTCCCTTTAAGGAACTAGCGGTAAGGCCCTTATCCAAACCATCTTGAAGAAAAGCCAGAATCCTGGATACCCTAATCTTATGCCAGGGATATCCATGTTCCTCTCACCAGAATAAATAGGTCCTCCACACCTTATGATAGATGCGACAAGTGACCGGTTTCCTGGCCTGAATTAGAGTGTCAATCACTCTCTCTGAGAACCCTCTCTTGGCCAAGACTAGATGTTCAATCTCCACGCAGTCAGCCTCAGAGAATCGAAATTGTGGTGGAGAAAAGGACCCTGCACCAGCAGATCCTTGCGACAGGGTAACCTTCATGGAGGAGATGACGACATCCCCACCAGACCCGCAAACCACGTCCTCAGTGGCCACAACGGAGCGATCAGAATGATTATAGTCTGCTCCTATTTGATGCGGGCCACCACTCGAGGGGGAAGTGGCAACGGTGGAAATATGTAAATTAGATTGAACTCCCAAGGGGCCGCCAAGGTATCCATCAGTTCCGCCTGGGGATCCCTGGACCGCGACCCGTATCTGGGTAGCTTGAAGTTGAGTCTGGACGGCATGAGGTCTATCTCCGGCATCCCCCATCTGTTGCAGATCTCCGTAAACACTTCGGGAGGGAGAGATGAAACGATTGTCAGCTGAGAAAATCCGCTTCCCAGTTGTCCACACCCGGAATGTGGATCGCTGAGAGCGAACAGTTGTGGGTCTCCGCCCATTCCAGAATCTGAGATACTTCCCTCATGGCAAGGGAGCTTCTCGTTCCCCCCCCCCTGATGGTTTATGTAACCCACTGAGGTAATGTTGTCCAACTGGAATCTGGGTGACCCCAGGGGGAGTCAAGCCCTCAGAGCGTTGAATATCGCTTGAAGTTCCAGAATATTTATCGGTAGAGTTGACTCCTCTCGAGTCCACCAGCCCTGTGCCCGTCTGGCACCCTAAACAGCTCTCCATCCTGATAGACTTGCGTCCGTGGTTACAATCTCCCAGGATGGTCTCAAGAAGGATGTCCCCTGGGACAGCTGTCCCGGACAGATCCGCCAAGAGAGGGATTCCCTCGCTCGGTTGTCCAGAGATATCTGTTGGGATAGATCTGAGTGATCGCCGTTCCACTGTTTCAACATGCATAACTGAAGAGGTCTGAGATGGAACCTCGCGAATGGAATGACATCTATGCTGGATACCATGAGCCCAATCACCTTCATACACCTCTAGTCTGTCAAGAATATCTTTATGGATATGGCATCTATTATCGTACCCAGGAACTCCACCCTGTTGCTGGGGACCAGAGAACTCTTTCCCTCGTTTATCTTCCATCCGTGGGATCGAAGGAGAAGAAGAAAAGCCCTCGAGTGGTAGTCCACAAGACTGCAGGACAGAGCCTGGACCAGAATATCATCTAGGTAAGGAGCCACCGCAATACCTCCGGCTCTCGCTACCGTGAGCAGCGCTCGCAGAACCTTCGTAGAGACTCTTGGGGCAGTCACCAGAACGAACGGTAGGGTCACAAACTGGAAATGTTGGCTCAGAAAAGCGAATCTTAGGAACCTGATGTGGTCCTTGTGTATGGGCATCCTTCAGTTCTATTGTCATCACAAACTGCCCCTCTTGAACTAGGGGCAGAATTGACCTGATCGTCTCCATTTTGAAAGATGGTACTGACAGGAACTTGTTGAGGCACTTTAGGTCCAGAATTGGGCGGAACATGCCCTCCTTCTTTGGGACCACGAAAAAGTTTGAATAGTACCCTAGACCCCTTTCTGCTAGAGGTACTGGAACGATTATGCCAAGAGAGGAGAGATCCCTCACGCACTCTAGAAAGGCGTCTCTCTTGAGGATAGGTTGGACAGGAGGAATCTGCACCTGGGCGGATGAGTCTTGAACCCTATCCTGTAACCCTGGGTAATAACCTCCAGAACCGAAGGATCCTGAACATCTCTTATCCAAGCCTCTGCGAACAGTGATAGTCTGCCCCCTACACGATCCAGAGACGAATCGAGGGCTGCCCCTTCATGCCGACTGTCTCAGCTGGCTTTTTGTTCTACTTGGACTTGTTCCAAGATTGAGCTGGTTTCCAAGATCCCTTGGACTGTTTGGCCTTCGCAGCAGACCGAGACTTGTCCGAACGAAAGGGACGAAAAGTAGAGCCCTAAGGTTTATTCTTCTTATCCTGCGGGAGGAAAGCACCCTTGCCTCCCGTGACCATGGATATGATAGAGTCCAGGCCTGGACCAAAAAGGACTTTCCCCTGAAACGGGAGGGATAGTAATCTCGACTTGAAAGTCATCTCAGCCGACCACGACTTTAACCACAACACCCTACGGGCTAGAACAGAGAAACCTGATGTTTTGGCATTCAGGCGAATGACCTGCATGTTTGCATCACAGATAAAGGAATTAGCTACCCTTAAGGCCTTAATCTTTTCCTGTATCTCTTTGAGGGGAGTCTCCACCTCGATCATAGCAGACAGTGCGTCACACCAATAGGTAGCCGCTCCTGCCGCCGCAACGATTGCAGCTGCAGGTTGGAAAACCCACCCCGTAAGTTGAAACATCTTTCTCAACATGGACTAACTTTTTATCCATGGGCTCCTTGGACGATTAACTATCCTTGAGGGGAATAGTCGTACACTTAGCGAGCGTGGAGATAGCTCCATTTACCTTAGGAATAGCCCCCCCATAGCTCGAGCTGAAAGTCCAGAACGGGGAACAACTTCTTAAAAGAGGTAGAAGGAGAAAAGGACGAGCCCAGTTTCTCCCACTCAATAATAGTAGCCATCTTCACGGGCACTGGGAGGGTCTGAGGCACCACCCTGTCCTCGTAAAACCTATCTAGTTTAGGGATCCAAGGTTCTTCTGCAAGTTTCTGTTTCGGGACCTGCAACGTACCAAGCACTTCTTTCAGTAAAAAGCACAAATGCTCAATTTTACACTTAAAATCTGGCTCCTCCATAGTCGGAGGTTTTGAAGATGCCGATTCCGTCCCAGAGAGGGCCCCCTCCGACGAGTCGGAGTTGTCCTCTGAAAATCTCTTAGGCTGAGAAACATCCAACTGAGTAGATGACCCCTGGGTCGGAAGACTATGTCTCTCCCTCTGCTTGCGCTTCGCAGGGCATGGTAGGGCATGGAAAGCCACAGAAACCGCTTCTTGCAACTGGGCAGCGAAATCTGGCGGCATGTGTAATCGAAGATGAATGTTGGGAACGCACCTTGCGGGACGAAGAACCCTCAGAGGTGGACGGCTCTGTAGTACTAAATATCTTATTCTTTTTAGATATTGCAATCTTATCAAAGCATGTGGAACACAGTTGAGCAGGGGGATCAACCTGTACCTCTTCACAATAAACACAGGTATTAGATTTAATTAAAGAGGGAGTATCATCTAACATATAAGAGTCCTCCATAGCTTACGCCTTTAATACGGACTAGATAGATTAAATGGCACCTTTATACACTAATGGCCGGGGGCCCTCACCACCTCCTATGACCCGGACTACAGAGAAACAGTTACGTCTCCTGCAATAGCCGAACAGGAAAGAGGAAGAGGCTACACCCGGTCACATGGAGTACCATGCAGGACCGCCCCTGCACTATAGAAAATACACGCCAAAAAAAGGCTGCGCCGATCTTAAGCCTCACTGTTCACACATTGCGAGAGCCACATCTCACACATGACATAGCATCAAACACCATAAAATATTATGCATAAATCCCCCCCCTGTTCAATAATCCCCTTTCCAGGGATATTAACCCATGACTCTATATAGAAAAAAAGGAGACACTGTGACCCTGTCTTCTTGCGTTATCATACGTGTATAAAATGAAACGATCTTACTAGAATCTATGCCGTGGAACAGGAACACGGCCCTTCAAGTGACAGGTTAGTAGAATGACATGGACTTGAGAGAATAAAGCAGGCAGCGAAACTCATCAACGCTGTTTGCTTAAGGAGTTCTTAATCATGAGTCGGAATTGTTTCGCAGGAAAACTCCCCCTGCATCTCCGGACTCTAACTTTCACCCATGCTCTCACTAAGAGGCTGACAGGACTACTTAAAAATTCAGTCCCATTTTGAAGAGTACTACCCTCCATAAGAGACTACTCCAATCCTCCGACACTTCTCTGCCAACCTCCTGTGACGAAAGGCAAAGAATGACTGGGGGATGAGAGGAATGGGGGAGGTATTTAAGCCTTTGGCTGAGGTGTCTTTGCCTCCTCCTGGTGGCCAGGTTCTTTATTCCCCCAAGTAATGAATGAAGCAGTGGACTCTCCTCCCATTAAGATGGAAAACCCCCGAGGAACCAAGTTCCGCAACCCGAAGGAAGAGAGACTTACCCCTAACCTCGAAGGAGAAAACGGAGGACCCATAAGGTATCCAAAGGATCAGAAACTATGGTAAAAAATCTCAAAACGAGTAAGCAAACCCAAGGTTGCTAAAGACAACCACCAAGGGAAGGACTCCCTAGAAGGACAAGGCCCAGGGATCAACTCTACACGTATGAAAAGGTGATCACGGGAAAGAACCAAGGTCTATCTTCAGCTCCCTGACACAACACCATACAACTACTGGTGCTTCAAGAAAGCCACCGGCTCCTCACTTTACCATAATTTAGCAGACACAACTGCTAAAAGTAGACAACAGATTAAGAAACCCATATGGAGCTGAAGAAAGTAGGAGCCCGTAGACAAGGATAGAAACAAACTAAATATCCTATCAGAAAAAAAAGGCTACCTTGTGAAAAAACACAGCCACCTCTGAGCACCAGCCGCAAGGCAGCAAGGCTGACCCTGAGCCAACGTGGGAGATCAACCCATAGAGAATGTCGAAAATATTGACAGCAACTCCTTAGAAGAACATCCAACCAGCAGCAAAAGAAATCAGTGGAGGGCTGAAACACAGTGAATCCCTCACCGAAAGCAGGAGACCAGATTAGAAAGCTGCCACAGCAGGACTCAAACTCCAAGCCTTCATCTACAAGGCAGGGTAGAGATCCCTTAGGCTACCTAGACCTGCATCAACTGGAAGTACACAGTCAAGATTCAGCAGAGCAGTCAGATCCCCGACCCCCACTCAGAGAAAACTGAGCCTGTCCAAAAGGATTGGCAACATCCGAAACAAATAATATAAATTCTTTGTCCCACACCTCAGAAGAAAAGGGAGGGGCCTAAAAGGCAACGACCCCAAGGGGGAACAACTCTGACCACAATTTAAATCACGCTTGCTCCCAAAATCCCTTGGAAACGAGAAGAGGACGACCTCGGGGGCCTCAATGGAAAATGTATACAGAAAACTCCCTGAAGGAGGAAAAACGCAAAAGAACCACTTCCACAGCCATAGGCATGGAAAAAGAATGAGAGAATGGTGAATCCAAGTGATAAGAGACCATTCGGTCAAACCAACAGCTCAGTGGAACATACAACCACAAGCCCACATCAAGGTGCAAAAACTGCCCCTGACGACCACTGACAGATCCCACCAGAAGACCACAAGCTAACCTTCAGGTAGACACCAGAAGGGACAAGCAGATGACTTCAAACCTAAAAGGTTTGAAACCGAACCGGCCAGGACCAAGTCAGGTCCGGACTCCAAACTCTCAGACAAGAGACATGGTCAAAAACTAGATCCCCAGAATCCAAGAAGTTGAAGTTCAAACCCCCTGAGAAGCTGGCAAGTCACCTCATACGGAGAAGAGCACCCTGAGCAGTGCATCCCAATGTCCCTGGACATTGGACGCTTGAAATCAGTTGAGACCAGAGAGCCTAGAAAGACATCTTAACAGGCCTACTTAAAGGGCAAGCGGCACCCGGGGGAGCGTCCGAAACCAAGACCCTCTGCTTGCAAATCCCAAAGGCTAGATCTCTTAGAGAGTTGAAAGGGAACATCCCCCCTCTAAGGTCACAGGATTACATGGAACAGGCTCCATTTAAAGGATGAAGGGCTGATGAAGTCAGGGTATTTTACCAACTGAGCTACCTCTCTGGCTTACAAGCCTTTAGGATGAGAAGTGAAAATATCACCAAGACCCCTAAAGGATCAGCCTCCTGGAAAATCCTGTACCTCACAGGAAAAACGGTGGGAGCCTCACAACTCCTGGCAGACCAGTCAACCAGGAGATGCCGGGGGAAGAACAACAGGGAGTAACCCCAACCCCTGCGCTCCCTAGAGAGCATGCAACCTTTTAAAAATGGAAAGGTAAGGAAGACACAGATGACCCGACGACCCAGAAAGAGCAGCAGGTAGCCCCAGCAACCTACGAAAAGGAAAAGCGACAAGGCCACACAAAAAAACAGACATCCGGAAGATACCAAGAGTGAAAACGAAAATCGTCATCCATCTGGAACCCCCACCACCCAGAGGTCATCCAAACCTCCCAACCCATGGGAAATGGAGGAACTTCGGTTACCAGGCCAAAAGGCCTTCCACTAGGAGCCTCAGTAGGCTCCGTGTCCGGAACCCCCTCAACAGGAGGAACAGGAGGAGGACCGATGTATTCCCTGCGACTTCTAGTAATGGTAACAAGAACAAACAAACACTTACCAAAGTGAATAACTCAGCACCTGACAAGGTAACCAGCACACCGGCACTACGTGGGTGACATGAAGCGTAAGGAACAGCAGTTAGTGCCTGACCAGTACGAGAACACTCCGAAACAGTTCAAGAAAAATTGAAGCCCCCGAAGGGATCGATAAACTATAAACATAACTATGTCATTATATAGTACTGTGCAACTTCAAAGAAAGTGCTCAGGCGACCATAAATTCGCAAGTATCAGTTCCAGAGAAGAAATGTTCCAAACGGAAAATCATAACAGACATGAGCTTCATAAAACAAAATAACACACATCCTAACTGAACTAAAGAAAAAGAAGGCAGCACCCAAGGGTGAACGCCCAAGGAAAATGGGCACGCTAATAGGACCAGCCGATCAGAGGCCCTAATCTCCTAAAACCAGAACTGGAACAGATACTTAAAAGAAAAGAAAAATTGAGACGTCAAGGAGATTGGCTTCATCCCCATACGTCTAACCCAGTTTGCTATCCAGCACGCAAGACCGGTGATCTCTCTGCCCAGTAGGACCAGAATCCTCCAGCACCACCAAAACATGCCTTAGTAGTACACGAAGACGTGCCAGTCTATAACGGAAGGCAAAATGTTCCCCCGCCGCATCGATGGACGACCTCGGCCCCAAGGGAGGGGTCCCTGAAGCCTCAGAGGCCATTGCTTCCCCAGAAGGTCGAACTGACTCAGGTGATCTCACGCTTGACAGACCCTGGTTAACAGAACACGGACAGTATCTTAAAAATACTTCTCTTGGGAGATATAAATGCGCCAGCGCCATAGATATGGCCATGCGGAACCGTGCCGTAACAGTTGGAGGAAACAAGCCGCCTTCCGGAAAAGGAGTAACCGCCATAGGGACACCTGCTTGTGTAGCAAAAGAAGGTTCTGGGGCACGCGCCTCATGGGACAGGGAATCCTCAGGAGCGGATGGCTCAACGCACTCTAGATTCCCTGATTCGGGGGAATATAGTACTTTAGAATGGCAATCCTCCATAACTGATGGGCATGGATAACCCGGGCCATTTCATACTCCTCACAAGACGTATACTCCGAGTCGGAGATGTCCGTCTCTAAAAAATCAGAAGCTTCCTTAACTTGGAGATTGTAAATATGGACTAAAGCTAACGGCACCTTACACTCCCTACGGCTGGGACACTCACCACCTCCTATGAACGAGACAACCAACGAACAGACTCTCTCCGTCGCCACTCGGTCAGGGTTTGGAAATTAAATTACAATGTGTCCACACCAGGTCACGAGGTGCGCCGTGTAAGCCCGCAAAAAAAAAAAGGCACACCAGTCCAAAAGGACAACGCAGTCTGATAAGGCCGTTATGTTCTGAATAGCCATGAGCCCAAGCATCACTACACATTAGCAGACAGATCATATAACAAATAATTTTGTTAATATTACATTCACATCTGGAAATAAAATGCAACAATCTTACCGGAATCCATGCCGTGGAAAAGGACATGGACTTGAGTGAAGAAAGGCAGGCAGCGAAACTCGTCAAAACACTGATTGCCAAGGGGCGGTTAACATGAGTCGGGATGGTTTCGCAGAGACGACACTCCCTGCATCTCCGGACTTTAACTTTCACCCATGCCCTCACTGAGAGGCTGACAGGATTACTTAAAACTCCAGTCCCATTTTGAAGAGTACTACCCTCCATAAGAGACTATCTTTCAATCTTCTGACACTTCCCTGCCAACCTCCTGTGAAGAAAGGCAAAGAATGACTGGGGGATGAGGGAAGTGGGGGAGGTATTTAAGCCTTTGGCTGGGGTGTCTTTGCCTCCTGGTGGCCAGGTTCTGAATTCCCAAAAGTAATGAATGCAGCTGTGGACTCTTCCCGTTTAAGAAGAAAATGTAATATTTAAAGATCACCTGAGCATCTCTATGTAAAAAAGGAAGATGCTGTAGTTTACCTTACAATTTCCTCAGCTCAGCAGATTAAGTGATTTGTAAAAAGTTATACTTTAGCTGCTGTCCAGCTGCAGGTAAAAAAAAAATAAAAAAAAAAAAAATGAATAAATGAACTGCAGCCAAACAGCATCAACAGTGCTGAGGTCATGAACTCTTTTACTGTGATCTCATGAGATTTCATAGTAAATTTCTTTAAACTGCATAGGGAAATAACATGAGCGTGCATGAGGCTCACTCCCTTGCAGGTCCTGGGACAGGCATACTGATTTGCTGCTTAAAGTCCTTAACAATGGGGTATGAATACTTAGTACATTTTTAGGTAAAATATCTATCTTTTTTACATAGAGATGTTCAGGTGATAGTTTCTTATCGGCTTTTTACAGTTATGCTGCATAACTTTCAAGTGTTTCAACATTTGGGTATCATGGCCCTTTAAGCCACAAAAACACACCTAAATACCCATTAATAGTTTTATTTGGTTCAAAAAGTTTGTATTATGTACAAATCATATTTGAGCAACATGTAAAACTAAATTACTCTTTGTCTGCAACTCAAAATGTTTAAATAGACTATCAACTGCATTAAAACATGTACCTACCATGAACTGCTGAAGGACCAATATCAGCTTAAGATGTAACCATAAATCTTTGATGTCTGAAAATTCCCTAGAGAAAACCAGAGAAATATATTAAATAAAAAATGATCACTAAATAGGTACAAAAACCAATATATAAATATGGACTAGCAATAGCTTGCATGGATTGTTATGCTACTAATTTCAGCTTTCCTTTACAGTCCACATCATTCTTAAAAGGGACATGAATTAAATACATGAATTGAGTCAAAATTAAACTTCCATGGTTCATATAGACCATGGTATTTTAAGAAATCTTCAATTTACTTCTATTAATAAAGCTAAATTCTTCTCTTGGTATCTTTTGTTGAAGGCTCAGGGCCACCAATGCATTTCTAGGAAATAGCTGGTGATTGGTGGCTATGCACCTATGCCTTGGCACAATGAAAGTACAGGTACAGATCCCCGAATCTAGAATTCCAAAATCCAAACATTTTAATTAATACTTAAAAATAATAATAAAATGATCATTAGTTACTCTTTTTCTGTGTTTGTAAGTCACAATCTTCTCTGTGTTTTTTGTGTTCTAAAATGCAAATAAAAGTTAATATTTAAAACAAATATTACCTTTGTGATTGCAGTACTGCGCTAGCTTCCTGAGGTGTTCTATGTATACAAAAGTATTAAAAATAATATAAAACTACCTTTAGGGTACATAAATAAGCTGTATTAGGACATGTAAATATTGCCTAAATGACATAAGATATTGTTTGTATATTTGGTCGCATCCCCTTGCAAAACTGTCCCATTTTACAGATGCAAATATACAAATATTGCAAAATTCAAACCTTTTCAGGTACCAAGCAGTTTGATAAAGTTTTTTCTACCTGTATTCAGCTTGCTCCCAGCCGTGCACTGTTGCTCTGGAGCTGACTTTAACAATAAGTTTAACCCATAGACGCCATTAGGACATCCCTTGCCATACTAAAAGCGTTGGGCTTAAATGCCTTTAGGATGGCATGGAATGTCCTAACTTTTGCAGCGTCCTGCTCCATTCTGAAGACAAACTGTGGCTGATCAGACAGGGGAAGTGCCTAGCAACGCAGGCAGTTCCCCAGGGGCCAATCAGTGGAGTTTTTGAAGCACATGATCACAGTGACGATCATGTGCTACATTTTCCTTTTTTGTTTACTTGGAACTTGGATGGATGGGTCAATCCTGAAGGGGTTAAACCCTTTGCGGGGGTAATTAAAAAGTTAAATGCAAGCAACATATTTGCTGTCAAAATTCCACAGCAATAAAAATCTTTAAATTGACTACTGTTGGTACGTATTACAGCAAACAGAAAATGTTTATGCATAATAGACATTGCCTGGATACTATAGAATAATAATACAATGGACGTCTTAAAAGGGATAGGAAAGTCAAAATTAAACTTGCATGATTCAGATTGAACATCTATTTTTAGGACACTTAAATTTACTTGTATTTTCAAATGTGCTTTCCTCTCTTAGTATCCGTTGTTGATAAAGAATATGCACATATCCTACACTAGTGGGAGCTAGCTGCTGATTGGTGCCCGCACACATTTGTCTCGTGTGATTGGCTAACTAGATGTGTTATGTTAGCTGCCAATGTTCCATCAGAACAGAATAACAAGAGAATAAAGCAAAATTGGTAATAGAAGTAAATTGGAACGTTGATTAAAATTGTATGTTCTATAGGAATCACAGAATAAAATTATGGGATTTCCTGTCCCTTTAATAATGATGCTGCTGCAAGACTAGACAAAGGATTTTGCATGCTACCATACTGAAGACACTTGATTGCAAGGCAGGCTCTGGTATTTAATGAATATTACTGCTGAGCTGTATAAATGAGACCACTACATATCTATTCTAACCGGCTCCTAATTTGAACTACTTTAGATTTGTCAGCTCTGCTATAAAAGGACACGCCCATTCAAGCATACGGAAACAATATACTGTACCCATAAAGCAAAAACTAACAGACTATAAAAAGTCATAAAGCTGCAATGTAAAATACTAATTAAAATATTTTTATAACTTCAGTTTTAAAGAACAAAAAACAACAGATCAAACAATATCTTTTAAAATGCATAAAGATTGTACTTAAAAGGGACAGTCAACAACAGAATTTTTGTTGTTTAAAAACAAAGATAATCCCTTTATTACCCATTACCCAGTTTTGCATAACCAACACAGTTATAATAATACATGTTTTACCTCTGTGATTACCTTGTATCTAAGCTTCTGCTGACTGCCCCCTTATTTCAGTTCTTTTGACAGACTTGCATTTTAGCCAATCAGTGCTCACTCCTAGGTCACTTCACGTGCATGAGCTCAATGCTATCTATATGAAATACATGAACTAATGCCCTCTAGTGGTCAAAATGCATTCAGAATAGAGGCAGTCTTCAAGGTCTAAGAAATAAGCATATGAACCTCCTAGGTTTAGCTTTCAACTAAGAATACCAAGAAACAAAGCAAAATTGGTGATAAAAGTAAATTGGAAAGTTGTTTAAAATTACATGTCCTATTTAAATCATTAAAGTTTTTTTGGGACTTGATTGTATCTTTAAACACACTATTAAAATTTAAGTAATACAATGAAAGAGCATCAACAAATAAGGTTTTTTTTTTTTTACAGTTTCCAAAAGCAAGAAAAATATTTAAAGGAGGGTATTCTCCACTATCATATGAGAAGTATTGTGTGTGTGTGGTGTAAGCTAGCTTTAGGGGGCATGCATTCATTTGGAGCTATCCCACTATAAAATAAAAAAAAACATAATTTATGTAAGAACTTACCTGACAAATTAATTTCCATAAGCTAGTGACGTATGGGATATATATTCCTACCAGGAGGGGCAAAGTTTCCCAAACCTCAAAATGCCTATAAATACACCTCCCACCACACTCAGACCTTAGTTTAACGTATAGCCAAGTAGTGAGGTGTAAAAAGGAGTAAAAAAAAAAAAAGAATACAAAAAAAGAGGAACTGGAAAATATTGTTCTTTTAAACAAAAAAAAATATAACCACCAAAAACAGGGTGGGCCTCGTGGACTCTTGCCATTATAAAATAAATTAATTTATCAGATATGTTCTTGCATAAATTATGTTTTCTTTCATGTAAATGGAAAGAGTCCATGAACTAGTGATAAAATACCCAAGATGTGGAAATCCACAGAAGAGTTACTAGAGAGGGAGGGATAAAATAAAAACAGCTATTTCCGCTGAGAAATGAAATCCAAAGTTTTTCTTATAAATTAAGAAAAAAAATTAAAATAGAAGCAGAATAACTTTTCTACCAAAGACTGCTTCAGAAGAAGCAAATACATCGAAATGGTAAAATTTAGTAATGTATGCAAAGAAGACCAAGTTGCTGCTTTGCAAATCTGATCAACTGAAGATTCACTCTTAAAAGCCCAAGAAGTGGCAACTGATCTAGTAGAATAAGCTGTAATTCTCTGAGCCGGAGACTGACCCGCCACCAAGTAAGCCTTGTGAATCAAAAGCTTTAACCAATATGCCAAAGAAATGGCAGAGGCTTTCTGACCTTTCCTAGAACCAGGACAACAAATAGATTAGAAGTCTTCCTGAAATCTTTAGTAGCTTCAACTTAGTATTTCAAAGCTCTTACCACATCCAAAGAGTGTAATGATTTCTCAAGAGAATTCTTAGGATTCGGACACAGAGGAGGAAAAACTATTTCCCTACTAATGTTAGAATTCACAAACTTAGGAAGAAATTTAAACAAAGTCCACAAAACAGCTTTATCCTGATGGAAAATCAGAAAGAGAGACTCACAAAAGAGAGCAGACAATTCATAAACTCTTCTAGTAGACGAGATAGCCAAAAGCAACAATACTTTCCAGGAAAGTAGTTTAATATCCAAAGAATGCATAGGCTCAAAAGGAGGAGCCTGCAAAACCTTCAAAACCAAATTAAGCTTCCAAGGAGGAGAAATAAATTTAATAACAGGCTTGATACAGACCAAAGCCTGAACAAAACAGTGAATATCAGGAAGTTTAGCAATCTTTCTATGAAATAAAACAAAGAGCAGAGATTTGTCCCTTCAAAGTACTTGCAGACAAACCTTTATCCAAACCGTCCTGAAGAAACTGTAAAATTCTAGGAATTCTAAAAGAATGCCAAGAGAATTTATGAGAAGAACACCATGAAATATAGGTTTTCCAAACCCGATAATAAATTTTCCTTGAAACAGACTTACGAGCCTGCAGCATAGTATTGATCACCGAGTCAGAGAAACCTCTATGACTAAGAACTAAGCATTCAACTTCCATACTTACAAATTTAGCGATTTGAGATCCTGATGGAAAAAAAGCCCTTGAGACAGAAGGTCTGGCCTTAAAGAAAGTGGCCAAGGTTGACAACTGGACATCTGGACAACCTGTGAGGCCATGCAGGTGCTATCAGAAACACATGCGATTGTTCCATTATGATCTTGGAGATCACCCTTGGAAGAAGAACTAGAGGCAGAAAAATATAAACAAGTTGGTAAGACCAAGGAACTGCTAACGCATCTCCGCCTGAGGATCCCTGGACCTGGAAAGGAATCTGTGAAGTTTCTTGTTTAGATGGGAAGCCATCAGATCTATTTCTGGAAGACCCCACATCTGTACAATCTGAAAAAAAACACATCTGGATGGAGAGACCACTCCCTTGGATGTAAAGTCTGATGGCTAAGATAATCCGCTTCCCAATAGTCTACACCTGGGATATGAATCGCAGAAATTAGACAAGAGTTGGATCCCGCCCAAGAAAGTATCTATGATACTTCTTTCATTGCTAAAGGACTGTGAGTCCCTCCCTGATGATCGACATATGCCACAGTTGTGATATTGTCTGTCTGAAAGTGAATGAAAAGTTCTCTCTTTAATAGAGGCCAAGCCTGAAGAGCCCTGAAAATAGCACGGAGTTCTTCTAAGATAATGATTAGTAACCTTGCCTTTAGAGGATTCCAAAACCCTTGTGCTATCAGAGACCCCAAGACATCTCCCCAACCTGAAAGACCTGCATCTGTTGAGACTACTGTCCAGGAAGGACGAACAAAAGAGGCCCCTTGAACTATACAATGATGGTCAGCGAGAGTAGAATGCTGGGATTTAAGAATAGCAATTGTGATATCCGAGTATAATCCCTGCACCATTGATTCAGCATGCAAAGCTGCAGAGGTCTCAAATGAAAACGAGCAAAGGGGATCGCGTCCGATGCTGAAGTCATGAGACCTAAAACTTCCATGCACATAGCCACTGAAGGGAATGATCGAGACTGAAGGTTTCGACAGACTGAAACCAATTTTATTCATCTCTTGTCTGTTAAAGACAGTCATGGACACTAAATCTATCTGGAAACCTAAAAAACAGAATTTATGTTTACCTGATAAATTACTTTCTCCAACGGTGTGTCCGGTCCACGGCGTCATCCTTACTTGTGGGATATTCTCTTCCCCAACAGGAAATGGCAAAGAGCCCAGCAAAGCTGGTCACATGATCCCTCCTAGGCTCCGCCTTCCCCAGTCATTCGACCGACGTAAAGGAGGAATATTTGCATAGGAGAAATCATATGATACCGTGGTGACTGTAGTTAAAGAAAATAAATTATCAGACCTGATTAAAAAACCAGGGCGGGCCGTGGACCGGACACACCGTTGGAGAAAGTAATTTATCAGGTAAACATAAATTCTGTTTTCTCCAACATAGGTGTGTCCGGTCCACGGCGTCATCCTTACTTGTGGGAACCAATACCAAAGCTTTAGGACACGGATGAAGGGAGGGAGCAAATCAGGTCACCTAAATGGAAGGCACCACGGCTTGCAAAACCTTTCTCCCAAAAATAGCCTCAGAAGAAGCAAAAGTATCAAACTTGTAAAATTTGGTAAAAGTGTGCAGTGAAGACCAAGTCGCTGCCTTACATATCTGATCAACAGAAGCCTCGTTCTTGAAGGCCCATGTGGAAGCCACAGCCCTAGTGGAATGAGCTGTGATTCTTTCAGGAGGCTGCCGTCCGGCAGTCTCATAAGCCAATCTGATGATGCTTTTAATCCAAAAAGAGAGAGAGGTAGAAGTTGCTTTTTGACCTCTCCTTTTACCAGAATAAACAACAAACAAGGAAGATGTTTGTCTAAAATCCTTTGTAGCATCTAAATAGAATTTTAGAGCGCGAACAACATCCAAATTGTGCAACAAACGTTCCTTCTTTGAAACTGGATTCGGACACAAAGAAGGCACGACTATCTCCTGGTTAATGTTTTTGTTAGAAACAACTTTCGGAAGAAAACCAGGTTTAGTACGTAAAACCACCTTATCTGCATGGAACACCAGATAAGGAGGAGAACACTGCAGAGTAGATAATTCTGAAACTCTTCTAGCAGAAGAAATTGCAACCAAAAACAAAACTTTCCAAGATAATAACTTAATATCAACGGAATGTAAGGGTTCAAACGGAACCCCCTGAAGAACTGAAAGAACTAAATTGAGACTCCAGGGAGGAGTCAAAGGTTTGTAAACAGGCTTGATTCTAACCAGAGCCTGAACAAAGGCTTGAACATCTGGCACAGCTGCCAGCTTTTTGTGAAGTAACACAGACAAGGCAGAAATCTGTCCCTTCAAGGAACTTGCAGATAATCCTTTCTCCAATCCTTCTTGAAGAAAGGATAGAATCTTAGGAATTTTTACCTTGTCCCAAGGGAATCCTTTAGATTCACACCAACAGATATATTTTTTCCATATTTTGTGGTAAATTTTTCTAGTTACAGGCTTTCTGGCCTGAACAAGAGTATCAATAACAGAATCTGAGAACCCTCGCTTTGATAAGATCAAGCGTTCAATCTCCAAGCAGTCAGTTGGAGTGAGACCAGATTCGGATGTTCGAACGGACCTTGAACAAGAAGGTCTCGTCTCAAAGGTAGCTTCCATGGTGGAGCCGATGACATATTCACCAGGTCTGCATACCAAGTCCTGCGTGGCCACGCAGGAGCTATCAAGATCACCGATGCCCTCTCCTGATTGATCCTGGCTACCAGCCTGGGGATGAGAGGAAACGGCGGGAATACATAAGCTAGTTTGAAGGTCCAAGGTGCTACTAGTGCATCTACTAGAGTCGCCTTGGGATCCCTGGATCTGGACCCGTAGCAAGGAACCTTGAAGTTCTGACGAGAGGCCATCAGATCCATGTCTGGAATGCCCCACAGTTGAGTAATGTGGGCAAAGATTTCCGGATGGAGTTCCCACTCCCCCGGATGTAATGTCTGACGACTCAGAAAATCCGCTTCCCAATTTTCCACTCCTGGGATGTGGATTGCAGACAAGTGGCAGGAGTGAGTCTCCGCCCATTGAATGATTTTGGTCACTTCTTCCATCGCCAGGGAACTCCTTGTTCCCCCCTGATGGTTGATGTACGCAACAGTCGTCATGTTGTCTGATTGAAACCGTATGAACTTGGCCTTTGCTAGCTGAGGCCAAGCCTTGAGAGCATTGAGTATCGCTCTCAGTTCCAGAATATTTATCGGTAGAAGAGATTCTTCCCGAGACCAAAGACCCTGAGCTTTCAGGAGTCCCCAGACCGCGCCCCAGCCCATCAGACTGGCGTCGGTCGTGACAATGACCCACTCTGGTCTGCGGAAGCTCATCCCCTGTGACAGGTTGTCCAGGGACAGCCACCAACGGAGTGAATCTCTGGTCCTCTGATTTACTTGTATCGTCGGAGACAAGTCTGTATAGTCCCCATTCCACTGACTGAGCATGCACAGTTGTAATGGTCTTAGATGAATGCGCGCAAAAGGAACTATGTCCATTGCCGCTACCATCAAACCTATTACTTCCATGCACTGCGCTATGGAAGGAAGAGGAATGGAATGAAGTATTTGACAAGAGTTTAGAATTTTTGTTTTTCTGGCCTCTGTCAGAAAAATCCTCATTTCTAAGGAGTCTATTATTGTTCCCAAGAAGGGAACCCTCGTTGACGGAGATAGAGAACTCTTTTCTACGTTCACTTTCCATCCGTGAGATCTGAGAAAGGCCAGGACAATGTCCGTGTGAGCCTTTGCTAGAGGAAGGGACGACGCTTGAATCAGAATGTCGTCCAAGTAAGGTACTACTGCAATGCCCCTTGGTCTTAGCACCGCTAGAAGGGACCCTAGTACCTTTGTGAAAATCCTTGGAGCAGTGGCTAATCCGAACGGAAGTGCCATGAACTGGTAATGCTTGTCCAGGAATGCGAACCTTAGGAACCGATGATGTTCCTTGTGGATAGGAATATGTAGATACGCATCCTTTAAATCCACCGTGGTCATGAATTGACCTTCCTGGATGGAAGGAAGAATTGTTCGAATGGTTTCCATTTTGAACGATGGAACTTGTTTAGGATCTTGAGATCTAAGATTGGTCTCAACGTTCCCTCTTTTTTGGGAACTACGAACAGATTGGAGTAGAACCCCATCCCTTGTTCTCCTAATGGAACAGGATGAATCACTCCCATTTTTAGCAGGTCTTCTACACAATGTAAGAATGCCTGTTTTTTTATGTGGTCTGAAGACAATTGAGACCTGTGGAACCTCCCCCTTGGGGGAAGCCCTTTGAATTCCAGAAGATAACCTTGGGAGACTATTTCTAGCGCCCAAGGATCCAGAACATCTCTTGCCCAAGCCTGAGCGAAGAGAAAGAGTCTGCCCCCCACCAGATCCGGTCCCGGATCGGGGGCCAACATCTCATGCTGTCTTGGTAGCAGTGGCAGGTTTCTTGGCCTGCTTTCCCTTGTTCCAGCCTTGCATTGGTCTCCAGGCTGGCTTGGCTTGAGAAGTATTACCCTCTTGCTTAGAGGACGTAGCACTTGGGGCTGGTCCGTTTCTACGAAAGGGACGAAAATTAGGTTTATTTTTGGCCTTGAAAGACCTATCCTGAGGAAGGGCGTGGCCCTTGCCCCCAGTGATATCAGAGATAATCTCTTTCAAGTCAGGGCCAAACAGCGTTTTCCCCTTGAAAGGAATGTTAAGCAATTTGTTCTTGGAAGACGCATCCGCTGACCAAGATTTTAACCAAAGCGCTCTGCGCGCCACAATAGCAAACCCAGAATTTTTCGCCGCTAACCTAGCCAATTGCAAAGTGGCGTCTAGGGTGAAAGAATTAGCCAATTTAAGAGCACGGATTCTGTCCATAATCTCCTCATAAGAAGGAGAATTACTAGTGATCGCCTTTTCTAGCTCATCGAACCAGAAACACGCGGCTGTAGTGACAGGGACAATGCATGAAATTGGTTGTAGAAGGTAACCTTGCTGAACAAACATCTTTTTAAGCAAACCTTCTAATTTTTTATCCATAGGATCTTTGAAAGCACAACTATCTTCTATGGGTATAGTGGTGCGTTTGTTTAGAGTAGAAACCGCCCCCTCGACCTTGGGGACTGTCTGCCATAAGTCCTTTCTGGGGTCGACCATAGGAAACAATTTTTTAAATATGGGGGGAGGGACGAAAGGTATACCGGGCCTTTCCCATTCTTTATTTACAATGTCCGCCACCCGCTTGGGTATAGGAAAAGCTTCGGGGGGCCCCGGGACCTCTAGGAACTTGTCCATTTTACATAGTTTCTCTGGGATGACCAAATTCTCACAATCATCCAGAGTGGATAACACCTCCTTAAGCAGAGCGCGGAGATGTTCCAACTTAAATTTAAATGTAATCACATCAGGTTCAGCTTGTTGAGAAATTTTCCCAGAATCTGAAATTTCTCCCTCAGACAAAACCTCCCTGGCCCCCTCAGACTGGTGTAGGGGCCCTTCAGAAACAATATCATCAACGTCCTCATGCTCTTCAGTATTTTCTAAAACAGAGCAGTCGCGCTTTCGCTGATAAGTGGGCATTTTGGCTAAAATGTTTTTGATAGAATTATCCATTACAGCCGTTAATTGTTGCATAGTAAGGAGTATTGGCGCGCTAGATGTACTAGGGGCCTCTTGTGTGGGCAAGACTGGTGTAGACGAAGGAGGGGATGATGCAGTACCATGCTTACTCCCCTCACTTGAGGAATCATCTTGGGCATCATTTTCTCTAAATTTTGTGTCACATAAATCACATCTATTTAAATGAGAAGGGACCTTGGCTTCCCCACATTCAGAACACAGTCTATCTGGCAGTTCAGACATGTTAAACAGGCATAAACTTGATAACAAAGTACAAAAAACGTTTTAAAATAAAACCGTTACTGTCACTTTAAATTTTAAACTGAACACACTTTATTACTGCAATTGCGAAAAAGTATGAAGGAATTGTTCAAAATTCACCAAAAGCTTTAACCCTTAAAATAACGGAACCGGAGCCGTTTTTATATTTAACCCCTTTACAGTCCCTGGTATCTGCTTTGCTGAGACCCAACCAAGCCCAAAGGGGAATACGATACCAAATGACGCCTTCAGAAAATCTTTTCTATGTATCAGAGCTCCTCACACATGCATCTGCATGTCATGCTTCTCAAAAACAAGTGCGCAATACAGGCGCGAAAATGAGACTCTGCCTATGATTAGGGAAAGCCCCTAGAGAATAAGGTGTCCAATACAGTGCCTGCCGGTTATTTTACAAAATTCCCAAGATTAAAATAATTCCTCAAGGCTATGGAGTATAAAATATGTTTATATATAAATCGATTTAGCCCAGAAAATGTCTACAGTCTTAAAAAGCCCTTGTGAAGCCCTTATTTACTGTCTGTAATAAAATGGCTTACCGGATCCCATAGGGAAAATGACAGCTTCCAGCATTACATCGTCTTGTTAGAATGTGTCATACCTCAAGCAGCAAAAGTCTGCTCACTGTTCCCCCAACTGAAGTTAATTCCTCTCAACAGTCCTGTGTGGAACAGCCATCGATTTTAGTAACGGTTGCTAAAATCATTTTCCTCTTACAAACAGAAATCTTCATCTCTTTTCTGTTTCAGAGTAAATAGTACATACCAGCACTATTTTAAAATAACAAACTCTTGATTGAATAATAAAAACTACAGTTAAACACTAAAAAACTCTAAGCCATCTCCGTGGAGATGTTGCCTGTACAACGGCAAAGAGAATGACTGGGGAAGGCGGAGCCTAGGAGGGATCATGTGACCAGCTTTGCTGGGCTCTTTGCCATTTCCTGTTGGGGAAGAGAATATCCCACAAGTAAGGATGACGCCGTGGACCGGACACACCTATGTTGGAGAAAGGTGACCCTTGTCTGAGGAATCAAGAAACTCTTTGGTAAGTTGAACCTCCAACCATGACTTTGAAGAAACAACACTAGTTGATTCGTGTGAGATTCTGCTAAATGAAAAGACTGAGCCAGTACCAAGATATCGTCCAAATAAGGAAACACCGCAATACCTTGCTCTCTGATTACAGATAGAAGGGCACAGAGAACCTTCGAAAAGATTCTTGGAGCTGTCGCTAGGCCAAATGGAAGAGCGACAAATTGGTAATGCTTGTCTAGAAAAGGGAATCTCAGAAAACGATAGTGATCTGGATGAATCAGAATGTGAATATAAGCGTCCTGTAAGTCTATTGTGGACATGTAATGACCTTGCTCAACAAAAGGCAGAATAGTCCTTATAGTCACCATCTTGAAAGTTGGGACCCTTACAAAACGATTAAAAAACTTCAGATCCAGAACTTGTCTGAATTAAATTTTCTTTCTTTGGGACAATGAATAGATTTGAAGAAAAACCCAGACCCTGTTCCTGAAGCGGAACTGGTATAATCACCCCTGAAAGCTCCAGATCTGAAACATACTTCAGAAAAGCATGAGCTTTCACAGGATTTGTTGGAACTTGAGAGTGAAAGAATCTTCTCACAGGAGGTCTTATTCTGAAACCTATTTGATACCCTTGAAAGAATGTTCTGAATCCACTGATTCTGAATAGAATCTTCCCAAATGTTTTGAAATAATTTAAATCTGCCCCCCCCACCAGTTGAACTGGATTGAGGGCTGCACCTTCATGCAGTCTTGGGGGATGGCTTTGGTTTCTTATAAGGCTTGGATTTATTCCAACTTAAAGATGGCTTCCAATTGGAACCAGAGTCCTTAGGGAAAGGAGTAGTTTTCTGTTCTCTATTCTGTATTCTGACGAATGGAACGAAAACGAAAATTTATGCTTACCTGATAAATGTATTTCTTTCTTGACACAGTGAGTCCATGGATCATCTCTAATTACTATTGGGAATATCACTCCTGGCCAGCAGAAGGGGGCAAAGAGCACCACAGCAAAGCTGTTAAGTATCACCTCCCTTCCCTCCAACCCCAGACATTCGACCGAAGAAAAAAGAGAGAAAGGAAGTAACACAAGGTACAGAGGTGCCTGAGGTTCATAACACAAAAACTGTCTAAATAAAAATAGGGCGGGCCGTGGACTCACAGTGTCAAGAAATAAATAAATTTATCAGGTAAGCATAAATTTAGTTTTCTTTCTAATGACACAGTGAGACCACGGATCATCTCTAATTACTATTGGGAATCAATACCAAAGCTAGAGGACACAGATGATAAGGGAGGGACAAGACAGGGCACCTAAATGGAAGGCACCAATGCTCAAAGAACCTTTCTCCCAAAAGAAGCCTCAGCCGAGGTAAATGTATCAAATTTATAGAATTTTGAAAAAGCAAGTTGCAGCCTTGCAAATCTGTTCCACAGAAGCTTCATTTTTAAATGCCCAGGAAGAGGAAACAGCCCTCATGGAATGAGCCATGATTCTCTCAGGAGGCTGCTGTCCAGCAGTTTCATAGGCCAAACGAATTATACTCTTCAGCCACAAAGACAGAGAAGTAGCTTTCTGACCCTTGCATTTCCCAGAACAAACAACGAACAAAGCAGAAGACTGGAGAAAATCTTTAATCGCCTGCAAATAGTATTTCAACGCACGCACCACATCTAGGTTGTGCAACAGATGCTCCTTAGGAGAAGAAGGGTTAGGACATAAAGAAGGAATGACTATTTCTTGATTAATGTTGATATCCGAAACCACTTTAGGGAGGAAACCTAACTTAGTTAGCAGAACTACCTTATCCGAATGAAAAATAAGGTAAGGGGATTCACACTGCAACGCAGAGAGTTCTGAGACTCTATGAGCAGAAGAAATCGCAACAAGAAACAAAACTTTCCAAGATAACATCTTAATATCTAAAGAATGCATAGGCTCAAACGGAGCCTGCTGAAGAACCAGGTTAAGACTCCAGGGAGTAGTAACAGATTCTGACCAAGACCTGATAGAAGGATTGTACATCTGGCACGTACGCCAGACGCTTATGCAACAATATAGGTAAGGCAGAAATCTGACCCTTCAAGGTACTAGCAGATAATCCCTTCTCCAGACCCTCCTGGAAAAAAGACAAAATCCTAGGAATCCAAACTCTACTCAAAGAGTAGCCTTTGGATTCACACCAATACAGATATTTACGCTATATCTTATAGTAAATATTTCTGGTAACAGGCTTACGAGCCTGAATCATGGTCTCAATGACCAACTCAGAAAAACCACACTTAGATAAAATTAAGCATTCAATCTCCAAGCAGTCAGTTTCAGAGAAACAAGATTTGGGTGAAGGAAGGGTCCTTGAAGTAGAAGGTCCTTCCTCAGTGAAAGTCTCTTAGGTGGGAGAGATGACATCTCCACCAGGTCTGCATACCAGATCCTGCGAGGCCACGCCGGTGCAATAAGGATCACCCATGCCCTCTCCTGTTTGATTGGAGCAATGAACCGAGGAAGGAGAGCAAACGGAGGAAACGGGTATGCTAGACTGAAATTCCAAGGAACCGCCAGAGCATCTATCAGTACAGCCTAAGGATCCCTTGACCTGTACCTCGGGAGCTTGGCATTCTGTCAAGATGCCATGAGATCCAGCTCCGGCTGTCCCCATTTGAGAATCAAGTTGGAAACACCTCCGGATGGAGTTCCCACTCCCCCGGGTGAAAGGTCCGTCTGCTTAGAAAATCCGCTTCCCAATTGTCCACTCCTGGAATGTGGATCACAGACAGACAGCAGTTGTGGATCTCCACCCACTGGATAAACCTGGAAACCTCTGTCATAGCAAAGAAACTCTGAGTTCCCCCCTGATGGTTGATGTAAGCCACCAAAGTTATGTTGTCCGACTGGAACCTGATAAACCAGCCTGAAGCTGAGGCCAGGCCAGAAGAGCATTGAAGATTGCCCTCAGCTCTAGGATGTTTATGGGAAGAACTGACTCCACCCAAGTTCATATCCCCTGAGCCTTTAGCGAGCCCCAGACTACTCCCCATCCCAACAGGCTGGCATCCGTGGTCACAATCACCTGGGAAGGTCTGCAGAAGCAGGTTCCCTAGGAGAGATGTTTCTGAGATAACCACCAAGGAAGAGAATCTCTTGTCGCCTGATCCAGATGTAAACGCATAATCCCAGTTCCATTGTTTGAGCAAGCATAACTGCAGGAGGTCTGAGATGGAACCGGGCAAACTAAATGATGTCCATGGCAGCTACCAACAGACCAACTATCTCCATACATTGGGCCACTGACGGACAAGAAGACGACTGAAGACAAGAGTCGAAAATCTTTGTCTTTCTGACCTCTGTCAGAAATATTTTCATTGATAAGGAATCTATAATGGTTCCCAAGAACACTACCCTTGTAGCTGGTATCAAGGAACTCTTTCCCAAATTCACCTTCCATCCATGGGAACGCAGAAAAGATAACAACAACAACAACTACGTGTGGGAGCTTGCTTGATGAAAGGATGGCGCCTGGACAGAATGTCATCCAGATAAGGCGCCACTTCAATGCCCCGCAACCGGAGCACAGCCAACAGGGCTCCCAGGACCTCTGAGAAAATTCTGGGAGCTGTGGCAAGACCGAATGGCAGAGCCATAAACTGGAAGTGTTTGTCTAGAAAGGCGAACCTCAGAAACTTGTGATGATCCCTGTGGATGGGAACATGTAGGTACGCATCCTTTAAATCTACCGTTGTCATGAATTGACCCTCTTGAACCAAGGGAAGAATGGAACGAATAGTTTCCATTTTGAAGGACTAAACTGAGGAACTTGTTTAGACTTTTGAGATCTAAAATTTGTCTGAAAGTTCCCTCTTTTTTGGGAACCACAAACAGATTGGAGTAGAATCCCAGACCCTGTTCCTGCATTCGAACAGGAACTATCACTCCTAGGTCGGACAGGTCCCGGACACCTCTCTTTATCTGGTCTACAGATAATCTGGAGAGCAGAAACCTGCCCCTGGGAGGAAAGATTTTAAACTCTAGTTTGTATCCTCGGGACACGATGTCCACCGCCCAGGGATCCGGCACATCTCGAAACCCAAGCCTGAGCGAAGAAAGTCTGCCCCCACAAGATAAGGTCCTGGATCGGGGGGAGACCCTTTATGCTGACTTTGAGTCACTAACAGGCTTCTTAGATTGCTTCCCCTTGTTCCAAAACTGGTTGGTCCTTCAGGAAGGCTTGGACTGTTCTCGCTTGGCAGAGGAAGTTTTATCCTTGAAGTTTCGAAAGGAATGATAATTACTCCGACGTCCCTTCTGCTTATTCCTCTTATCCTGAGGGAGGAAATTACCCTTACCTCCCGTAATGTCTGAAATAATTTCAGCCAAGCCTGGCCTAAACAAGGTCTTACCCTTGTAGGGAATCGCCAAAAGCTTAGACTTAGACGACACATCCGCAGACCATGATATCAACCATAAAGCTCTGCGGCCCAGTACTGCAAAACCAGAAATCTTTGCTCCCAACTTAACTTGTAGGGAAGCATCTGAAATAAAGGAATTGGCCAATTTAAGAGCCTTGATCCTATCCTGGATCTCCTCAAGGGGAGTATCTGTCTGAATAGATTCAGACAACGCATCAAACCAGTATGCCGCCGCACTGGTGACAGTAGCAATACACACAGCAGGTTGCCATTGTAAACCCTGGTGTACATACATCTTTTTAAGTAACACTTCCAACTTCTTATCCATAAGATCCTTAAAGGAACAGCTATCCTCTATAGGAATAGTGGTTATCTTAGCCAAAGTGGAAATAGCCCCTTCCACCTTGGGGACCATCTGTTAAGACTCCTTGATAGAATCAGCTTTGGAAACATCTTCTTAAAAATTGGGAATGGAGAAAAAGGGATACCGGGTCTATCCCATTCCCGGGCAATAATCTCTGTAGCCCAGTCTGGAACCGGAAAAACCTCCACCGAGGAAGGAACGTCAAAAGTATTTGTTTAACTTACTAGACTTCCTCTTGCGCTTTCCCTGCAGCATGGGAAAGGCAGACAGCGCATCAGTTACCACAGAAGATATGTGGGTAGCAATGTCTTGCAACGTAACTCCAACCGGAGTGTGAGAGGAAGCGCAGGGCACTGCATGTGTAGACGCTAAAGTTTGGGACACTTGAGGAGAAAGCTGCGGCATATCTTGAATAGGGGACCCCTGAACCTTAGCTAATGACGGCTTAGATTCAAAAAGTCTATCCCTGTAATGTAATGTTCTTTCAATACATGAGGGACAAAAGGGGATTGGGGGTTCCACATTAGAGTCAAAACACAAGTCACATGTAATGTTTTGCAGGGCCTCTTGATCCATCTTTACTCAATGTGTAAACAAAGGAAACTCAACAGCTTTATTTAGGTTTGAAAAATAATTACACCAAAAAACGTTACCGTCACTTAAAATTTTAAAAGTAAAAAGAATTTTCCTTTATTCTTTAACTACCGCAAAAAAACAGTAGTTTACTATAAACCTCAGACAGCCTCCTCACCTTAGCACTCCTTGCTGAGGTGCCTACCTGTCCTCCTGTGAACCCGAATAACTGTAACTACAATCCGGACTCAAGATTTAGCTGTTCAAAAACGGCTACGATATAACACCTTCTTTAAGCAGAGACGCAGCAACAATCTCTGGACCGGAACTAACCGGAAGTGCTCCGGAAAGGCGTGCAACACTAAATTGCTGCCTCAGAAACCTTCCCTTCCTATTCGTTAGCGTTCCTAACAAGCAAAGAACCCGGCCGCCATTGTTATTAAAGCCAGAGCCGCTGCACACAAAAAATATACTGTGTCTGTCTCACAAAGTCCGGAATGAAACCGGAACATTCATCAAATCTGAGCCCCCAGAGCCGTTGCACACAGTAAACCTTACTCACTGATTCCACTGACTCTGTCCCACAAAGTCCGGAAATAAACCGGAACAATAAACTAAATCTGAGCCTCTCTCGAAAAGATTATCCATCCCCAGTGCCTGCACACACTGCCTACTAAAAACAGAATTTATGCTTACCTGATAAATTACTTTCTCCAACGGTGTGTCCGGTCCACGGCGTCATCCTTACTTGTGGGAATATTCTCTTCCCCAACAGGAAATGGCAAAGAGTCCCAGCAAAGCTGGCCATATAGTCCCTCCTAGGCTCCGCCCACCCCAGTCATTCGACCGACGGACAGGAGGAAAATATAGGAGAAACCATATGGTACCGTGGTGACTGTAGTTAGAGAAAATAATTCATCAGACCTGATTAAAAAACCAGGGCGGGCAGTGGACCGGACACACCGTTGGAGAAAGTAATTTATCAGGTAAGCATAAATTCTGTTTTCTCCAACATTGGTGTGTCCGGTCCACGGCGTCATCCTTACTTGTGGGAACCAATACCAAAGCTTTAGGACACGGATGAAGGGAGGGAGCAAATCAGGTTACTTAAACGGAAGGCACCACGGCTTGCAAAACCTTTCTCCCAAAAATAGCCTCCGAAGAAGCAAAAGTATCAAATTTGTAAAATTTGGCAAAAGTGTGCAGTGAAGACCAAGTCGCTGCCTTACATATCTGATCAACAGAAGCCTCGTTCTTGAAGGCCCATGTGGAAGCCACAGCCCTAGTGGAGTGAGCTGTGATTCTTTCAGGAGGCTGCCGTCCGGCAGTCTCGTAAGCCAATCGGATAATGCTTTTCAGCCAGAAAGAAAGAAAGGTAGAAGTCGCTTTTTGACCTCTCCTTTTACCAGAATTGACGACAAACAAAGAAGATGTTTGTCTGAAATCTTTTGTAGCTTCTAAATAGAATTTTAGAGCACGGACTACGTCCAAATTGTGTAACAAACGTTCCTTCTTTGAAACTGGATTCGGACACAAAGAAGGTACAACTATCTCCTGGTTAATATTTTTGTTAGAAACAACCTTTGGAAGAAAACCAGGCTTAGTACGCAAAACCACCTTATCTGAATGGAACACCAGATAGGGCGGAGAACACTGCAAAGCAGATAACTCTGAAACTCTTCTAGCAGAAGAAATAGCAACCAAAAACAAAACTTTCCAAGATAACAACTTAATATCTATGGAATGTAGAGGTTCAAACGGAACCCCTTGAAGAACTGAAAGAACTAGATTTAAACTCCAGGGAGGAGTCAAAGGTCTGTAAACAGGCTTGATCCTAACCAGAGCCTGAACAAATGCTTGAACATCTGGCATAGCTGCCAGTCGTTTGTGTAAGACAGATAAGGCAGAAATCTGTCCCTTAAGAGAACTCGCAGATAATCCTTTATCCAAACCTTCTTGCAGAAAGGAAAGAATCTTAGGAATTTTTACCTTATTCCAAGGGAATCCCTTGGATTCACACCAGCAGATATATATTTTCAATATTTTATGGTAAATCTTTCTAGTTACCGGTTTTCTGACCTGAACCAGAGTATCAATCACCGAATCTGAAAACCCACGCTTTGATAGAATCAATCGTTCAATCTCCAAGCCGTCAGCTGGAGGGAGACCAGATTTGTATGTTCGAATGGACCCTGAACAAGAAGGTCCTGTCTCAAAGGTAGCTTCCATGGTGGAACCGATGACATATTCACCAGGTCTGCATACCAAGTCCTGCGTGGCCACGCAGGAGCTATCAAGATCACTGAGACCCTCTCCTGTTTGATTCTGGCTACCAGCCTGGGAATGAGAGGAAACGGTGGGAACACATAAGCTAGGTTGAAGGTCCAAGGCGCTACAAGTGCATCCACTAGAGTCGCCTTGGGATCCCTGGATCTGGACCCGTAGCAAGGAACCTTGAAGTTCTGACGAGACGCCATCAGATCCATGTCTGGAATGCCCCATAATTGAGTCAACTGGGCAAAAATCTCTGGGTGGAGTTCCCACTCCCCCGGATGGAATGTCTGACGACTCAGATAATCCGCTTCCCAGTTTTCCACACCTGGGATGTGGATCGCAGATAGATGGCAGGAGTGATTCTCCGCCCATTGTATTATTTTGGTTACTTCTTTCATCGCCACGGAACTCCTTGTTCCCCCCTGATGATTGATATACGCAACAGTCGTCATGTTGTCTGATTGGAATCTTATGAATCTGGCCCTTGCTAGCTGAGGCCAAGCCCTGAGAGCATTGAATATCGCTCTTAGTTCCAGAATGTTTATCGGGAGAAGAGACTCTTCCCGAGACCATAGTCCCTGAGCTTTCAGGGATTCCCAGACCGGACCCCAGCCCACTAGACTGGCGTCGGTCGTGACAATGACCCACTCTGGTCTGCGGAAGCTCATTCCCTGGGATAGGTGGTCCAGGGATATCCACCAACGGAGTGAATCTCTGGTCTTCTGATCTACTTGAATCACTGGAGACCAGTCTGTATAGTCCCCATTCCACTGTTTCAGCATGCACAGTTGTAATGGTCTGAGATGAATTCGCGCAAAAGGAACTATGTCCATTGCTGCAACCATCAACCCTACTACTTCCATGCACTGAGCTATAGAAGGACGTGGAACAGAATGAAGAACTTGACAAGCGCTTAGAAGTTTTGACTTTCTGACATCTGTCAGAAAGATCCTCATTTCTAAGGAATCTATTATTGTTCCCAGGAAGGGAACTCTTGTTGACGGAGACAGAGAACTTTTTTCTATGTTCACCTTCCATCCGTGAGATCTGAGAAAGGCCAGAACGATGTCTGTATGAGCCTTTTCTTTTGAAAGGGACGACGCTTGTATTAGAATGTCGTCCAAGTATGGTACTACTGCAATGCCCCTCGGTCTTAGAACCGCTAGAAGGGACCCGAGTACCTTTGTGAAAATCCTTGGAGCAGTGGCTAATCCGAATGGGAGGGCCACAAACTGGTAATGTTTGTCCAGAAAGGCGAACCTTAGGAACTGATGATGTTCTTTGTGGATAGGAATATGTAGGTACGCATCCTTTAGATCCACGGTAGTCATAAATTGACCTTCCTGGATAGTGGGTAGAATCGTTCGAATGGTTTCCATTTTGAACGATGGTACCCTGAGAAATTTGTTTAGGATCTTTAAATCCAGAATTGGTCTGAAGGTTCCCACTTTTTTGGGAACTACGAACAGATTTGAATAAAATCCCATTCCTTGTTCCGTCATTGGAACTGGGTGTATCACTCCCATCTTTAGCAGGTCTTCTACACAATGTAAGAACGCCTGTCTCTTTATTTGGTTTGAGGATAAGTGAGACATGTGGAACCTTCCCCTTGGGGGTAGTTCCTTGAATTCCAGAAGATAACCCTGAGAAACTATTTCTAGCGTCCAGGGATCCTGAACATCTCTTGCCCAAGCCTGAGCAAAGAGAGAGAGTCTGCCCCCCACTAGATCCGGTCCCGGATCGGGGGATACTCCTTCATGCTGTTTTGTTAGCGGTAGCAGGCTTCTTGGTCTGCTTACCCTTGTTCCAGCCTTGCATCGGTTTCCAGGCTGGTTTGGACTGTGAGGCATTACCCTCTTGCTTAGAGGATGCAGAATTAGAGGCCAGTCCGTTCCTGAAATTACGAAAGGAACAAAAATTAGACTTATTCTTGGCCTTGAAAGGCCTATCTTGTGGGAGGGCGTGGCCCTTTCCCCCAGTGATGTCTGAGATAATCTCTTTCAATTCTGGTCCAAAGAGAGTTTTACCCTTGAAGGGGATGTTAAGCAATTTTGTCTTGGATGATACATCCGCTGACCAAGACTTTAGCCAAAGCGCTCTGCGCGCCACAATTGCAAACCCTGAATTTTTCGCAGCTAATCTAGCTAATTGCAAAGCGGCATCTAAAATAAAACAGTTAGCCAACTTAAGTGCGTGAACTCTGTCCATAGCCTCCTCATATGGAGTCTCTCTACTGAGCGACTTTTCTAGTTCCTTGAACCAGAACCACGCTGCTGTAGTGACAGGAACAATGCACGAAATGGGTTGTAGAAGGTAACCTTGCTGTACAAAAATCTTTTTAAGCAAACCTTCCAATTTTTTATCCATAGGATCTTTGAAAGCACAACTATCTTCGATAGGAATAGTAGTGCGCTTGTTTAGAGTAGAAACTGCCCCCTCGACCTTAGGAACTGTCTGCCATAAGTCCTTTCTGGGGTCGACCATAGGAAATAATTTCTTAAATATAGGAGGGGGTACAAAAGGTATGCCGGGCTTCTCCCACTCCTTATTCACTATGTCCGCCACCCACTTGGGTATAGGAAAAGCGTCGGGGTGCACCGGAACCTCTAGGAACTTGTCCATCTTGCATAATTTTTCTGGAATGACCAAGTTGTCACAATCATCCAGAGTAGATAACACCTCCTTAAGCAGTGCGCGGAGATGTTCTAATTTTAATTTAAATGTCACAACATCAGGTTCAGCCTGCTGAGAAATTTTTCCTGAATCTGAAATTTCCCCATCTGACAAAACCTCCCTCATGGCCCCTTCAGATTGGTGTGAGGGTATGACAGAACAATCATCATCAGCGCCCTCCTGCTCTTCAGTGTTTAAAACAGAGCAATCGCGCTCTCTCTGATATGCAGGCATTTTGGATAAAATATTTGCTATGGAGTTATCCATTACAGCCGTCAATTGTTGCATGGTAATAAGCATTGGCGCGCTAGAAGTACTAGGGGCCTCCTGCGTGGGCAAAACTGGCGTAGACACAGAGGGAGATGATTTAGAACCATGTCTACTCCCTTCATCTGAGGAATCATCTTGGGCAATTTCATTATTTGTGGCAGTACTGTCCTTACTTTGTTTGGACGCTATGGCACAATTATCACACAATTTTGAAGGGGGAGACACATTGGCTTTCATACATATAGAACATAGCTTATCTGAAGGCACAGACATGTTAAACAGGCTTAAACTTGTCAATAAAGCACAAAAAAACGTTTTAAAACAAAACCATTACTGTCTCTTTAAATTTTAAACAGAGCACACTTTATTACTGAATATGTGAAAATATATGAAGGAATTGTTAAAAATTTACCAAAATTTCACCACAGTGTCTTAAAGCATTAAAAGTATTGCACACCAATTTTCAGAGCTTTAACCCGGAGCCGGTTACAGATTTAACCCCTATACAGTCCCAGCTACAGCCTTTGCTGTGACTTTACCAAGCCCAGAGGGGAATACGATACCAAATGACGCCTTCTAGGAACGTTTCCAACTACTTTCAGGTCCTCACACATGCATCTGCATGTCTTGCACTCAAAAACAAATGCGCAGTAATGGCGCGAAAATGAGGCTCAGCCTACAACTGGGAAGGCCCTTCCTGACTGGAAAAGGTGTCTAACATAGTGCCTGAAGTTAAAAAACGTTCCCCAAGTTTATAAGTGTGAATTATCAGCATAAACATGTATAAAATGTCCAAATAAAGCAATCGATTTAGCCCATAAAAGTGTCTACCAGTTTTATAGCCCATATTAAGCCCTTTATTCTGTTTGAGACTAAGAAAATGGCTTACCGGTCCCCATGAGGGGAAATGACAGCCTTCCAGCATTACACAGTCTTGTTAGAAATATGGCTAGTCATACCTTAAGCAGAAAAGTCTGCTAACTGTTTCCCCCAACTGAAGTTACTTCATCTCAACAGTCCTATGTGGAAACAGCAATCGATTTTAGTTACTGTCTGCTAAAATCATCTTCCTCTCACAAACAGAAATCTTCATCTTTTTCTGTTTCAGAGTAAATAGTACATACCAGCACTATTTTAAAATAACAAACTCTTGATAGTAGAATAAAAAAAACAAAATTTATGCTTACCTGATAAATTCCTTTCTCCTGTAGTGTGGTCAGTCCACGGGTCATCATTACTTCTGGGATATTAACTCCTCCCCAACAGGAAGTGCAAGAGGATTCACCCAGCAGAGCTGCTATATAGCTCCTCCCCTCTACGTCACACCCAGTCATTCGACCAAGAACCAACGAGAAAGGAGAAGCCAAAGGGTGCAGTGGTGACTGGAGTATAATTTAAAAATTTTTTTAGACCTGCCATAAAAAACAGGGCGGGCCGTGGACTGACCACACTACAGGAGAAAGGAATTTATCAGGTAAGCATAAATTTTGTTTTCTCCTGTTAAGTGTGGTCAGTCCACGGGTCATCATTACTTCTGGGATACCAATACCAAAGCTAAAGTACACGGATGACGGGAGGGACAGGCAGGCTCTTTATACGGAAGGAACCACTGCCTGAAGAACCTTTCTCCAAAAAACAGCCTCCGAAGAAGCAAAAGTGTCAAATTTGGAAAATTTGGAAAAAGTATAAAGAGAAGACCAAGTTGCAGCCTTGCAAATCTGTTCAACAGAAGCCTCATTCTTAAAGGCCCAAGTGGAAGCCACAGCTCTAGTAGAATGAGCTGTAATTCTTTCAGGAGGCTGCTGTCCAGCAGTCTCATAGGCTAACCGTATTATGCTACGAAGCCAAAAGGAGAGAGAGGTGGCCGAAGCCTTTTGACCTCTCCTCTGACCAGAATAAACGACAAACAGGGAAGACGTTTGTCGAAAATCCTTAGTTGCCTGTAGATAAAATTTCAGGGCACGGACTACATCTAGATTGTGTAGCAGACGTTCCTTCTTCGAAGAAGGATTAGGACACAAAGATGGAACAACAATCTCTTGATTGATATTCCTGTTAGTGACTACCTTAGGTAAGAACCCAGGCTTAGTACGCAGAACTACCTTGTCTGAATGAAAAATCAGATAAGGAGAATCACAATGTAAGGCAGATAACTCAGAGACTCTTCGAGCCGAGGAAATAGCCATTAAAAACAGAACTTTCCAAGATAACAGCTTGATATCAATGGAATGAAGGGGTTCAAACGGAACACCCTGTAAAACATTAAGAACTAAGTTCAAACTCCATGGCGGAGCCACAGTTTTAAACACAGGCTTGATCCTAGCTAAAGCCTGACAAAAAGCTTGAACGTCCGGAACTTCTGACAGACGTTTGTGTAAAAGAATGGACAGAGATGAAATCTGTCCTTTTAAGGAACTAGCGGATAAACCCTTTTCTAAACCTTCTTGTAGAAAAGACAATATCCTAGGAATCCTAACCTTACTCCATGAGTAACTCTTGGATTCGCACCAATATAAGTATTTACGCCATATTTTGTGGTAAATCTTTCTGGTAACAGGCTTCCTAGCCTGTATTAAGGTATCAATAACTGACTCAGAAAAACCACGTTTTGATAAAATCAAGCGTTCAATTTCCAAGCAGTCAGCTTCAGAGAAATTAGATTTTGATGTTTGAAGGGACCCTGGATCAGAAGGTCCTGTTTCAGAGGTAGAGACCAAGGTGGACAGGATGACATGTCCACTAGATCTGCATACCAAGTCCTGCGTGGCCATGCAGGCGCTATTAGAATCACTGATGCTCTCTCCTGTTTGATTCTGGCAATCAATCGAGGAAGCATCGGGAAGGGTGGAAACACATAAGCCATCCTGAAGGTCCAAGGTGCTGTCAAAGCATCTATCAGAACCGCTCCCGGATCCCTGGATCTGGACCCGTAACGAGGAAGCTTGGCGTTCTGTCGAGACGCCATGAGATCTATCTCTGGTTTGCCCCAACGTCGAAGTATTTGGGCAAAGACCTCCGGATGAAGTTCCCACTCCCCCGGATGAAAAGTCTGACGACTTAGGAAATCCGCCTCCCAGTTCTCCACTCCCGGGATGTGGATTGCTGACAGGTGGCAAGAGTGAGACTCTGCCCAGCGAATTATCTTTGATACTTCCATCATTGCTAGGGAGCTTCTTGTCCCTCCCTGATGGTTGATGTAAGCTACAGTCGGGATGTTGTCCGACTGAAACCTGATGAACCCCCGAGTTGTTAACTGGGCCAAGCCAGAAGGGCATTGAGAACTGCTCTCAATTCCAGAATGTTTATTGGCAGGAGACTCTCCTCCTGATTCCATTGTCCCTGAGCCTTCAGAGAATTCCAGACAGCGCCCCAACCTAGTAGGCTGGCGTCTGTTGTTACAATTGTCCAGTCTGGCCTGCTGAATGGCATCCCCCTGGACAGATGTGGCCGAGAAAGCCACCATAGAAGAGAATTTCTGGTCTCTTGATCCAGATTCAGAGTAGGGGACAAGTCTGAGTAATCCCCATTCCACTGACTTAGCATGCACAATTGCAGCGGTCTGAGATGTAGGCGTGCAAAGGGTACTATGTCCATTGCCGCTACCATTAAGCCGATCACCTCCATGCATTGAGCTACTGACGGGTGTTGAATGGAATGAAGGACACGGCATGCATTTTGAAGCTTTGTTAACCTGTCTTCTGTCAGGTAAATCTTCATTTCTACAGAATCTATAAGAGTCCCCAAGAAGGGAACTCTTGTGAGTGGAAAGAGAGAACTCTTCTTTTCGTTCACCTTCCATCCATGCGACCTTAGAAATGCCAGTACTAACTCTGTATGAGACTTGGCAGTTTGAAAGCTTGAAGCTTGTATCAGAATGTCGTCTAGGTACGGAGCTACCGAAATTCCTTGCGGTCTTAGTACCGCCAGAAGAGCACCCAGAACCTTCGTGAAGATTCTTGGAGCCGTAGCCAATCCGAATGGAAGAGCTACAAACTGGTAATGCCTGTCTAGGAAGGCAAACCTTAGATACCGGTAATGATCTTTGTGAATCGGTATGTGAAGGTAAGCATCCTTTAAATCCACTGTGGTCATGTACTGACCCTTTTGGATCATGGGTAAGATTGTCCGAATAGTTTCCATCTTGAACGATGGAACTCTTAGGAATTTGTTTAGGATTTTTAAATCCATGATTGGCCTGAAAGTTCCCTCTTTTTTGGGAACCACAAACAGATTTGAGTAAAACCCTTGTCCTTGTTCCGACCGCGGAACCGGATGGATCACTCCCATTAGTAAAAGATCTTGTACACAGCGTAGAAACGCCTCTTTCTTTATTTGGTTTGTTGACAACCTTGACAGATGAAATCTCCCTTTTGGGGGAGAGGATTTGAAGTCCAGAAGGTATCCCTGAGATATGATCTCTAACGCCCAGGGATCCTGGACATCTCTTGCCCAAGCCTGGGCGAAGAGAGAAAGTCTGCCCCCCACTAGATCCGTTCCCGGTTCGGGGGCCCTCAATTCATGCTGTCTTAGGGGCAGCAGCAGGTTTCCTGGCCTGCTTGCCCTTGTTCCAGGACTGGTTAGGTCTCCAGCCTTGTCTGTAGCGAGCAACAGCTCCTTCCTCTCTTGGTGCAGAGGAAGTTGATGCTGCTCCTGCTTTGAAATTACGAAAGGAACGAAAATTAGACTGTCTAGCCTTAGGTTTGGCTCTGTCTTGAGGCAGGGCATGGCCTTTACCTCCTGTAATGTCAGCGATAATTTCTTTCAACCCGGGCCCGAATAAGGTCTGCCCTTTGAAAGGTATATTAAGCAATTTAGATTTAAAAGTAACGTCAGCTGACCAGGATTTTAGCCACAGTGCTCTGCGCGCCTGAATGGCGAATCCGGAATTCTTAGCCGTAAGTTTAGTTAAATGTACTACGGCATCCGAAATAAATGAGTTAGCTAACTTAAGGGCTTTAAGCTTGTGTGTAATCTCATCTAATGGAGCTGATTCAAGTGTCTCTTCCAGAGACTCAAACCAAAATGCTGCTGCAGCCGTGACAGGCGCAATGCATGCAAGAGGTTGCAATATAAAACCTTGTTGAACAAACATTTTCTTAAGGTAACCCTCTAACTTTTTATCCATTGGATCTGAAAAGGCACAGCTATCCTCCACCAGGATAGTGGTACGCTTAGCTAAAGTAGAAACTGCTCCCTCCACCTTAGGGACTGTGTGCCATAAGTCCCGTGTGGTGGCGTCTATTGGAAACATCTTTCTAAATATAGGAGGGGGTGAGAACGGCACACCGGGTCTATCCCACTCCTTAGTAACAATTTCAGTAAGTCTCTTAGGTATAGGAAAAACGTCAGTACTCGACGGTACCGCAAAATATTTATCCAACCTACACATTTTCTCTGGTATTGCAACTGTGTTACAATCATTCAGAGCCGCTAACACCTCCCCTAGTAATACACGGAGGTTTTCCAGCTTAAATTTAAAATTTGAAATGTCTGAATCCAGTTTGTTTGGATCAGAACCGTCACCCGCAGAATGAAGCTCTCCGTCCTCATGTTCTGCAAATTGTGACGCAGTGTCTGACATGGCCCTAATATCATCAGCGCACTCTGTTCTCACCCCAGAGTGATCACGCTTACCTCTTAGTTCTGGTAATTTAGCCAAAACTTCAGTCATAACAGTAGCCATATCCTGTAATGTGATTTGTAATGGCCGCCCAGATGTACTCGGCGCTACAATATCACGCACCTCCCGAGCGGGAGATGCAGGTACTTACACGTGAGGCGAGTTAGTCGGCATAACTCTCCCCTCGTTGTTTGGTGAAATATGTTCAATTTGTACAGATTTACTTTTATTTAAAGTAGCATCAATGCAGTTAGTACATAAATTTCTATTGGGCTCCACTTTGGCTTTAGCACATATAGCACAGATATCTTCCTCTGAATCAGACATGTTTAACACACTAGCAAATAAACTAGCAACTTGGAAATACTTTTCAAGTAATTTACTATAATATGAAAACGTACTGTGCCTATAAGAAGCACAGAAAAAGTTATGACAGTTGAAAATTAATAAACTGAGAAGTTATAGCATCAAATCTTTGTAAAAACACAATTTTAGCAAAGGATTGCTCCCATTAGCAAAGGATAACAGACCCTGATAGCAGAAAAAAAATACAGAAATAAACGTTTTTTATCACAGTCAACTACAATCTCACAGCTCTGCTGTGAGTGATTACCTCCCTCAAAATAAGTTTTGAAGACCCCTGAGTTCTGTAGAAATGAACCGGATCATGCAGGGAAGACAATAAACTTCTGACTGAATTTTTTGATGCGTAGCAAAAGCGCCAAAAAAGGCCCCTCCCCCTCACACACAACAGTGAGAGAGATCAGTAAACTGTCTTAAATTAAATAAAACGACTGCCAAGTGGAAAAAAATAGTGCCCAAAACATTTTTTCACCCAGTACCTCAGAAAATTAAACGATTTTACATGCCAGCAAAAAACGTTTAACATTAAATAAATTAAGTGTTATTAAAAAGCCTGTTGCTAGTCCCTGCAAATTAGGCTAAAGTCTTATGCATACAGTATAATTCCAGTGAAGTGCCATTCCCCAGAATACTGAAGTGTAAAATATACATACATGACAGCCTGATACCAGTTGCTGCTACTGCATTTAAGGCTGAGTTTACATTATATCGGTATGGCAGAATTTTCTCATCAATTCCATTGTCAGAAAATAATAAGCTGCTACATACCTCTTTGCAGATTAATCTGCCCGCTGTCCCCTGATCTGAAGTTTACCTCTCCTCAGATGGCCGAGAAACAGCAATATGATCTTAACTACGCCGGCTAAAATCATAGAAAAAACTCAGGTAGATTCTTCTTCAAATTCTACCAGAGAAGGAATAACACACTCCGGTGCTATTATAAAATAACAAACTTTTGATTGAAGGTATGAAACTAAGTATAATCACCACAGTCCTCTCACACATCCTATCTATTCGTTGGGTGCAAGAGAATGACTGGGTGTGACGTAGAGGGGAGGAGCTATATAGCAGCTCTGCTGGGTGAATCCTCTTGCACTTCCTGTTGGGGAGGAGTTAATATCCCAGAAGTAATGATGACCCGTGGACTGACCACACTTAACAGGAGAAACTACAACTAAACACCACATAGTCTTAACCATCTCCGTGGAGATGTTGCCTGTGCAACGGCAAAGAGAATGACTGGGGTGGGCGGAGCCTAGGAGGGACTATATGGCCAGCTTTGCTGGGACTCTTTGCCATTTCCTGTTGGGGAAGAGATATTCCCACAAGTAAGGATGACGCCATGGACCGGACACACCAATGTTGGAGAAATCCTATTAACCCCAAATAGGATTATTAGTGTCCCAAAAACAAGCTTAACTGAAAAAGTGCCATATTCTTCAAAAGAAAACTAGGAACTTACCTGAAGATCAATCTGCACGGCAGCTCACATGGTATGAGAGGCCATCTCCCTCACATGGACCCGTGGGACAATTAGGAAAGACTGAATAATCCTAATCAGGCTATCAGGATAGGGCAGCAACAACTATTTGGGAGGCGCAGTGAGGATTATACCCTACAAGTTCCCAAATGCTTAAAAAGCCACCAATGCTCTACTGAAGAGACTGACATGGGCTATGGCTAAACCCCAGAAGAAAGCAGGACAATCTTGCTCTGCTTCAAAATAATAAAATCTTGATTGAAGAATCTTCTTTCAGAAACCTAAACTTTACCACCTCCTTGCTTTTAACATAGGCAAAGAGAATGACTGGGGTTGGAGGGAAGGGAGGTGATACTTTGCTGTGGTGCTCTTTGCCTCCTCCTGCTGGCCAGGAGTGATATTCCCAATAGTAATTAGAGATGATCCGTGGACTCACCGTGTCATTAGAAAGAAAACGAAGATTTAGATTTACCCTTAGAATTTTTATCTTGGGGCAAAAAAAAACTCCTTTCCCCCCACTGATAGTGGAAATAATAGAATCCAACTGAGAATCAAATAAATTATTACCCTGGAAAGATAGAGATAGTAACCTAGATTTAGATACCATGTCAGCATTCCATGATTTAAGCCATAAAGCTCTTCTAGCTAAAATAGCTAAAGACATAGATTTAACATCAATCTTGATAAAATGATTAGCATGTTGAAGCAAACTAACATTGCTAGATAAATCAGGATCTAACTGTTGCGTCTGCATCAACTTTTTGGTTGGATAGCTTAGCACTGCTAAGCTATCCAACCAAAAAGTTGATGCAGACGCAACGTCAACCATAGAAATGGAAGGCCTGAGAATATAACCAGAATATAAATAAGCTTTCCTCAGATAAGATTCAATCTTCCTATCTAAAGGATCCTTAAAAAAAAAAGTACTATCTTCCATAGGAATAGTAGTATGTCTGGCAAGAGTAGAAATATCCCCATCAACCTTAGGGACTTTTTCCCAAAACTTCAAATTAGCCACTAGTAAAGGATATAACTTCTTAAACCTAGAATAAGGATTAAAAGAAGCACCAGGTTTAGACCATTCCTTAGTAATCACATCAGAAACCGAATCTGGACAGGAAAAACCTCAGGAGTAATCATAGGAGGTTTAAAAACAGAAATTAAACTTTTTTTTTTTTTTATTTAGTATAACAATATATATAAAACATGTTGCATATATTCAGTAAATATCTATACATCAAGACAAAAAAGAAAATACAGAAAGGAAAAAAAAGCAGAAAAGAAATACACTAGCATCAATTGCATACCAACTCCACATATGTGCAGTACTTTAACCCTCTAGTGTGATCCATTTGAACAAAACCAACAAACAACAAACAAACAAAAAAACAAAAAAAAATATATATAATATTATAGAACCTTCTCTAATTCCCAACGTGTCCCTCTCTCCAGCTCAACCGGTCAATAAACCTAATTTAACTTAATGTTTATAATTTGTTCTATATGATATGTGAAATCATTGCCCTGAGAGCAAACAAAAAGCTTCCAGATATTACAAAACTTTTCCCCTGAATTCCCTCCTATTTTAAGATCATAAGCCGCTTTAATTGCTGCATCTAATAGTAATTTCCTTACTTCCGTTATTGACGGAACTTTATCTATAATCCAGTATCTAAAAATGAGTGTTCTAGTGATTGTTAATGCTACCACCAGAAAATTGATATCTCTATCCCATGAAGAATGGGATCTAAGAAAAAAAATAGATTCCTTGGTTAAGTAGATTTTCCTTTTAAATATAGTGGAGAAAAAGAATTCCAATTTCTTCCAGAATTGATTTAATTTAGGGCAATTCCATATCAGATTAATTAAATCTGGATCAATCGAATGACATTTAGAACAACAATTAAGCACATTTTTATTCCATTTTGCCACTCTACGTGGAATAAAATAATCCCTATGTAATAGTCTGAATTGAATTTCTCTATGGTAAGATGAAGGGAGTAGCTTTTGAGTGGTAATTAGACTTTTCAATAGTATTTTTTCCAGATTAGAGGAATCAACCGCTGATGTCCAATAAGATGCCAATTCTGTTAATGCTAAATTTTCATCTAAAGACAGTAATAGTTTATATATATATAAAAGATAACAGACCTTTTCTAACTTTAGCAACATCAATTAAAGGATGAATCTTCCATAGTTGAGGAGCTATCCTAGTCAGTTTAAGGATATAATCCTTAACTTGTAGAAAATAAAACATATGTTTCTTTTGTACTTCGGGAAATTTTTCTTGAAACCTATCAAATGTATATACTTTATTCGTGGTGTAGTTATAAAAATCATTCACTACTAATGGTCTCTCTGGAGACCATTTCTTAAAGATATCCGATTTACCTAAGGGGAAATGAGGATTACCGCTTATCGGCATCCATTTTGAGATATTTTGGCTTGTTCCAATACTGGTAGACAGATTTCTCCATACTTTTATTATATCCCTATACAAGGGGTGTAACAGAAAGCTCTTACCTAGCTCTCTGTTTGTGGCACAGAGTACATAGTTTAAAGATAACGGCAAACAGACTTGGTTCTCTATGGACTCTTCGGAGTATAAAAAAGGACCTTGATAACCAATCAAGGGGGAAGCGTAGAATTGCCGCCTGGTTGTAGCGCTCTAAATTAGGTAGAGCCAGGCCCCCTTTATTATAGGGCTGGTATAGTTTAGTTAGTTTCAACCTTGGTTTTCTCCCACTCCATAGGAACAGCCTTAGTGATTGATTAAAACGGTTTAAGTCATTTCTATCTATCAAAAAAGGAAGCATCCTTAACGTATATAGAATCTTAGGAATAATAAACATCTTAAAAAGGGAAATTTTTCCCGACAACGATACCGGAAGTGATGCCCATGATTTTAATTTGTTTCTACTGTCCTCTAGTATTATACCAAAATTGTCTTTATACCAATCTGTTGCATTAGCTGAGATTTTTAAGCCCAAATACTCCAGAGTTTTGGTTTCTATAAATTGAAAAGTTTGTAATTCCCCAGGGTTCTCTTTAAGCCACAAGATTTTTGATTTTGAAAAATTTGTTCTATAGCCCGAGACCTCACCCTACTGTTCAAGCAACCCCATAATCGCACTGATTTGCCTTTTTGGTTCAGCGACAAATAGCAGGAGATCGTCCTCAAAAAAGGCAGTTTTAAGTTGTTTGTCCTATACTGATTCCAATCAATAGGTCTCTCAGTTTAATAGCCAGGGGTTCCATTATAAGGTCAAATAATAATGGTGACATCGGGCAGCCCTGACGGGTGCCTCTTGTCAAAATAATAGGATCTGACAGAGTCATTAATCAAAATGGAAGCCTTAACATTTGTATAGATCTTATCAATAAAATCCTTAAAATATCCCCTAAAGACAAATCTCTCCAAAACTTGGCTCAGGAAGGGCCACTCCACTCTGTCGAAGGCCTTCTCTGCATCCAAGGATAGCAGGAAGGCCTCCGGCAGGGCAGAGCGATCCCCCCCATATTGACATATTATCTGTAGAATTTTTCTTATGTTCATCTCAGATGCTCTTCCTATAATGAACCCTGCCTGATCTTGGTGGATAATAGCTGGCATTAAAGGTTTCATCCTCTCCGCAATGATTTTCATCAAAATTTTATAATCTAGTCCTAGTAGCGAAATAGGTCTATACGAGATCATATCTGTTGGGTCCTTATTGGCCTTTGGAATCAAGATTATATTGGCCCTCTTAAAATTCTCAGAGATCTTGGATTCTGTTCCAAAGTATTCATTATATAAATCGGACAGTACTGGCCCTATCTCCAATCGCAATATTTGATAGAGCTCAATTGGTAAGAAATCCGGGCCTGGAGCTTTCCCTCTCGCCATTGAGCCAATAATTTTATAGATCTCGTTTTCTGTTATTGGCTGATTCAAAAGATCACAACTTTCTGATGAAATTGTGGGCAAGCAAATCCCATCCAGAATTTTTTTAATAGTGTCTACATCCGGACGTTGAGATGAATAAAGATCAGAATAAAAAGCATGGAATAGATGTAAAATCTGCTCTTGTTCTGTAACTAATTGGTCTTTTACCTTTATTGCTACTATAGGTTTCTTCCTGGACTGTCTTTTAAACATTGAGGCCATAAATTTACCTACTTTATTACCGAATTTTGCAAATCTGGCGCTGTTTTTGTGCCTGTGCTTCTCCCAAGAGAAATGTCTCTTTCTTTCTTGGCCTGAAAGTAGTTCTCAGTATTTACCTTACAGGGTCTTTCCAAAAGTTTAATATATAATTCCCTCACTTTATCTGAAAGGGCCTTATCTCTTCTCGCCTTCTCCTTCTTTACGTTCGCCACATAGCTATTTCCCCTCTTAAGTAAAATTTCGCTGTTTCCCAAAAAAGCTGAGTATTGTCCCTGCAGTGACTGTTAAGTGTTCTAAAATCTTCCCAAGTTTTAGTTAAGAAGCTTCTAAAGTCAATAGAATCTCGCAGATAGACCGGGAAAAAGAAAGAATTATACGAAAATTTCCTTTTCGTTGTAATAGCCAAAATAACCGGAGCATGATCTGACAAACTAAAATCCCCAATATCGCATTTCTCAATCCTTGGTACCAAAAGTTCTGAGATTAGGAAAAGGTCCAATCTCGAAAGTGTGTTATGGGACTTAGAGCAGCATGTGTATTCTAAGCTGTTGGGGTTTAACAGCCTCCAAATATCTACCAGTTTAAGTGAATTATAAAATAAGTTAAATTTTTTTTTTTTCAAACTTCAATTGTGTGGACTTGATTTTGACTTTAATATTATCGTTCCCTATTTTCCTTCTATCCAGATAAGAATTCGGGGTGACATTAAAATCCCCTGTCATCAAGATTTTAGCTTTCGGAAATTTATACATTTTCTTTACCATTAGATTCCAAAACCCTTCATCAGGGATATTTGGACCATAAATGTTCACCAGCAAATATTCTTCATTGTGAATGGAAAGTCTAATAATTACGTATCTCCCTTCCTTATCTATAGATTTATCTAAAATTTTATATTCTAATCTTGTATGGAAAAGAACCATAACCCCTCTGGAAGATTTTGTATAAGATGAAAATAAAGTTTCTCCCAGCCATCTAGCTTTAATCTTTTTGTGCTCTACATCGGATAGGTGGGTTTCCAGTAAGCATGCTATGTCAAAATCCCTTTTTCCCAAAAGATTCATAACTGCCTTTCTTTTCATTGGGGAGTGAATCCCCCCTATATTCCAGGTCAGGATTTTAACCAATCCACCCAACAAAAAAGAGTGAACAATAGATCAAGCCTAGTGGGGCACACAGGAGGAGAGGGGAACACGGGGAAAGAAGAGAAGAGAAAAAATAAAAAAAAATAAAAAAAAATTCCCCTTTTTTTTTCTCCAGTAAACTATTTAGTAATTTGTGTTGTAACCACATGCTTTCAATCATCCCCATTGTTATAACTATAAATATCGGTAGATATGTGATAAATCTATACCTTTTACCTACATCCTTAAACATAAGAATAAAATAGACTTCTTTTTCCCCTTTTCTTCTCTTCCTACTCCCTCCCCACCTCCCTTCTTTATAGTGATTCTGTGTTTAAATATCATATTCTCAATCTTATAGGATTTAATGTGCGTTAGTGAATAATACAATCTCAGCTTTTGACCCATAAAAACAACATATTCATATATCTTAAGGCGTTTACATCACCTTATTTTGACCAAACCTATTTTGAAAGTGCTAAAAGGGGAGGAAAAGAAAAAAAAGAAAAAAAAAACACAAATCTAAGGAATTTACATACATCCCTATACTGAAAAGTAGCAAAAAAAGAAGAAAAAAAATGATATACAATAGTATCAGCAAATGTATAGCACATTTTCCATACACCCCGATGCTGTTAATTTTGTGCTCTATTAATATAAATTTGTGTACATTAATGAGTATTTTTTAAGAGAAAGAAAAAAAAAAAAAAATACCCCATGACAATTTACGCTGTATATAAGGGAGAAAAAAAAAAAAAAAAGTACCCCATGACAGTTTACGCTGTATAAATGGGAGAGAAAAAAAAAAACTAAAGTACCCCATGACAGTTTACGCTGTATAAATGGGAGAGAAAAAAAAAAAAAGAAAAACACAACAATAAACAAAGAAAATGCACATAACCCTGATATTAAATGGAAAGAGGACTCTCATTCAGTTGCTCCCTTATTTTGCTTCATTCTCCAAGAAAGACTGAGCTGATTCAGGGGAGTCAAAAAAAAAGTCAGTACCAGATTTTATCTTAAGTCTAGCTGGATACAGCAATGCAAAAAATCTATTTTCAGCCGCTAAGCGGGAGCAAATAGGTGAGAATTGTTTCCTTTTCGTTGAGGTCTCAATAGAAAAGTCTTGGAAGAGCAAGATCTTTGTTCCTTGATATTGCAGGGGTTGTTGCTTCCTGTAGGCTCTCAGCATTTCATTTTTCCCCTGGAAATTTAGAAACTTCACTATAACTGGCCGTGGTCTTCTACCATTTAACGTTGATGGATCCCTTTCTCTTCCCATCCTGTGTATTCTCTCAGTTATAAAGATGTTCTCCCCCGTATTTAAACCAAGCATCTCTGGGATAGAATGTTCCACAAATTTTTTTAATTCATGAAAGGATAAGGATTCATGAATGCCAATTAGGCGTAGATTATTTCGCCTTGACCTATTTTCTAGGTCATCAATTTTTGTAAGTAAAGAGCTGGTTATACTAGCAGGTTTATTAGCTTTTTTCTCTGCTTGTTTTATCTTTGGTGACATTTTTGGTTGGGTGAGGTATTTATCCATATAGAAATAAACAGATATTGTGTCACTGCTAGTTTTCTTACACTTGCTATTTAGTCACTTGTGTAACAGCTATCAAAAGGTGTCAGCCCCTTTAAGAGAATTTATAATTGTAGAAATAGAAGGAAGATACCAAATCAGGGTAGGGGATCATGCATACTTGTTGACCTATTTCCCCTGGCTGTTAAATACCCCAAACAAGGGAAGGGGAGCAAGAGCAGCCAATTAAATCCAAAATGAAAGTTTTCAACTCAGCAAAATCCTCAATATCAAGGGTGGGTAAGACAGGGGAGGGGAAAAGCAACAATCTTCTCCAAAGCCCAGGGAAAAAAATCAGAGCAAATAAATAAACAGTTCCTACCTCCCCTTCTTTAACTTCTCCCTTCTCTTAGTTCCTTGCTTTCAATTCCATTGGGCTCTTGAATAAATCTTGTCCTCTTGTTACTTCTTTCTTTTCCTTCTTCTTTTCTCTTTCTTAATTTGGGTATTATAGGGGGTTAAAGATGCTGTGCCTTGCGGATGTCCTAATCCCCCCCCTAGAACACCCTCATGAAGCCCCAGCGTTGGTCAGCAGACAGAAACTCTGGCCGCAAGACCCTTCTTATAGCACTGTTTACAGCAACCAGTGTGGTCACCCACTGCACAGCCTCTCTCCCGCGGCACTCCTGGAGGGTAGCCCCTGTGCGGCCGCCACTCCACCACACTGCCCCCAGCTTCCTCGCAAAGGAGACTCCGCAGTCGGCCTTAAAATCACAGAGTCGGCATCGGACACGGCTTTTTCCACCGCTGTCGGTTCCTTGCCTACCTCTGCGCTGTGCTCCGTTGCGTGCTGACGTAACATCGTCACACCCCCCCAGAAATTAAACGTTTACTGGTTTTATTATCAAGAGGACCAGACTCCTCAATACCCAAAGTAACCAATACTTCTTTCAACAAAGACCGAATATATTCAATTTTAAAAAGATAATTAGATTTATCAATTTCAAAGTCTGAAGTAGGATCTTCTGAACCAGAGAGATCCTCTTTATAGGATATTTCAGTATGTTGTCGGTCATTACAAATTTCATCAGTTTTATGAGACATTTTAAAATACCTTTTACGTTTATTAGAAGGTGGAATAGCAGACATAGCCTTCTGTATTGCATCAGCAATATAATTTTTCATTTCAACAGGGATATCATGCACATTGGATGTTGAGGGAACAACAAACGCTGTACTAGTGCTAATAAAAACATTATCGGCATGCAAAAGCTTATGACAACAGTTACATAATATAGCTGGAGATATAATCTCAGCTTGCTTACAACAGATACACTTAGCTTTGGTAGAACTGTGTTCAGGCAGCATGGTACCTACAGTAGCTTCTGAGACAGGATCAGACTGAGACATCTTGCACAATGTAAAAGAAAAAATGTAAGAGAAAAAAACATTTAAACAAAATATCCAATTTCCTCATATAGCAGTTTCAGGAATGGGAAAAAATGCATATGCTAAATAGGCAGAAAAGCAAACAGCATAGCCCTCTAGAATATAAAGAGAGCAAGGAGCATAAAGGAAGTGGGGTAATATAACCAAACAATATTTGGCCCTTGCAAGCCTAGATTTGCCCATAAAATTTAAAGGGACACTCAATCAAAATTAAACTTTCATTATTCAGATAGAGCATGCCATTTTAAACAATTTTCCAATTAACTTCTATTAACAAAATGTGCACAGTATTTTTATATTTAAACTTTTTGAGTCACCAGCTTCTGCTGAGCATGTGCAAGAAAAAGTGTGTATGCATTTGTGAATGGCTGATGGCTGTCACATGGTACGTGTATGCATTTGTGATTGGCTGATGGCTGTCACATGGTACAGGGGGAGTGGAAAAATACATAACTTTTAAAATTGTCAGAAAAAAAATCTACTACTCATGTGAAGTTCAGACTAAGTGCTATTGCATTGTCTTGTTATCTTGCATTTGTTGATTATTCAAATCTACTGTGTTGACTGGTCCTTTAAGGAAAACAAGTCAAATTGGAAAAAAATACTAAACCCCAGGTAAGAAAATATTAAAAAAAATAACTTCCTAAAACATGATTCCCATACTGAAACTGTTAGACTGCAAAGGGAAATACACATAGACCTGACTCATGGCAAATATAAGTAAATACATATATTTAAAACTTTATATTAATACATAAAGCGCCAAACATAGCTGAGAGTGTCTTAAAGAATGATACATGCTTACCAAAAGACACCCTTTCACATATAGCAGACAGCCAAACCAGTACTGAAAACTATCAGCAGAGGTAATGGTATAAGAGTATATCGTAGATCTGAAAAGGGAGATAGGAGATGAATCCCTACGACCGATAACAGAAAAATCAACAGGCGAGACTCTCTTCACATCCCTCTGACAAACACTGTACTCTGAGAGGAATTTGGCTTCAAAATGCTTAGAAGCGCCTATAATAGAAGAAATCAAGCACAAACTTACTTCACCACCTCCACAGGAGGCAAAGTTTGTAAAACTAAGGTGAGAGTGTGGTGGGAGGTGTATGTATAGGCATTTTGAGGTTTGGGAATCTTTGCCCCTCCTAGTAGGAATGTATATCATACGTCACTAGCTCATGGACTCTTGCCATTTACATGAAAGAAAGTGTAATCAATACTCAATGACAGGGGCTTCATTCTTTACAAAATGAAGCCTTTTGCCCGTGTGTATATTATGAGGTAAATATGGATTTTGGGAGAGTCACCCTCTCCCTTAACAAAACCTAGTTGGGGCAGGTGAAAGACATTTACTCAGTCTGACCTTTAACTTAGGAGGCGGCACACATCAATCAAAAGCTAGAATACCTTTTGTCAAATGAGAAGATACCATCCCCAATCTAAATAAAGCACTGTAGTGGGGAATGGGTTCGATAATAGACCATGCCCCCATCCAAAAAAAAACAGAATTTATGCTTACCTGATAAATTTCTCTCTCTTGTGATGTATCGAGTCCACGGATTTATCCATACTTGTGGGATATTCTCCTTCCCTACAGGAAATGGCAGAGAGAGCACCCACAGCAGAGCTGTCTATATAGCTCCTCCCATAGCTCCACCCCCCAGTCAATCGACCGAAGGCTAGGAAGAAAATGGAGAAACTATAAATAAAAATATATTACCTCTCTTAAATAGACAGGGCGGGCCGTGGACTCGATACATCACAAGAGAAAGAAATTTATCAGGTAAGCATGAATTCTGTTTTCTCTTGTAAGATGTATCGAATCCACGGATTCATCCATACTTGTGGGATACCAATACCAAAGCTTTAGGACACGGATGAAGGGAGGGACAAGACAGGTTCCTTAAACGGAAGGCACCACTGCTTGTAGAACCTTTCTCCCAAAAATAACCTCCGAAGAAGCAAAAGAATCACATTTGCAAAATTTGGGGAAAGTATGAAGCGAAGACCAAGTCGCCGCCTTACAAATCTGTTCAACAGAAGCCTCATTTTTAAAAGCCCATGTGGAAGCCACTGCTCTAGTAGAATGAGCAGTAATTCTTTCAGGAGACTGCTGGCCAGCAGTCTCATAAGCCATACGGATGATGCTTTGCAGCCAAAAAGAAAGAGGTAGCCGTAGCCTTTTGACCTCTCCGCTTACCAGAATAGACAACAAATAATGAAGATGTTTGACGGAAATCTTTAGTTGCTTGTAAGTAGAACTTTAAAGCACTAACCACATCAATATTGTGCAACAGACGTTCCTTCTTTGAAGAAGGATTAGGACACAGCGAAGAAACAACAATTTCCTGATTGATATTCCTATTAGAAACAACCTTAGGAAGGAATCCAGGTTTGGTACGTAAAACCACCTTATCTGCATGGAAAATAAGATAAGGTGAGTCACACTGTAAAGCAGATAACTAGAGATGGCTACTAAAAACAAACCTTTCCAAGATAGAAGCTTAATATCTATGGAATGCATAGGTTCAAACGGAACCCCTTGAAGAACTTTAAGAACCAAGTTTAGGCTCCATGGTGGAGCAACAGGTTTAAATACAGGCTTGATCCTGACCAAGGCCTGACTAAACGCTTGAACGTCTGGGACATCTGCCAGACGTTTGAGTAAAAGAATAGACAAAGCAGATATTTGTCCCTTTAAGGAACTAGCTGATAATCCCTTCTCCAATCCTTCTTGGAGAAAAGACAAAATTCTAGGAATCCTAATCTTACTCCATGAGTAACCCTTGGATTCACACCAACAAAGATATTTGCGCCAAATCTTATGATAGATTTTCCTGGTGACAGGCTTTCTAGCCTGAATCAGGGTATCAATGACCGACTCAGAGAAACCACGCTTTGATAGAATCAGGCGTTCAATCTCCAAGCAGTCAGACGCAGAGAAATTAGATTTGGATGCTTGAACGGACCTTGGATTAGAAGGTCCTGCCTCATTGGCAGACTCCACGGTGGAACAGATGACATGTCCACCAGGTCTGTATACCAAGTCCTGCGTGGCAACGCAGGCGCTATCAGAATCACCAAAGCTCTCTCCTGCTTGATTCTGGCAAGCAGACGTGGGAGGAGAGGAAACGGTGGAAATACATAAGCCAGATTGAAGAACCAGGGCACTGCTAGAGCATCTATCAGTACCGCCTGGGGATCCCGGGACCTGGACCCGTAACGCGGAAGTTTGGCGTTCTGTCGGGACGCCATCAGATCCAATTCTGGTGTGCCCCATAGCTAAGTCAGCTGGGCAAATACCTCCGGATGGAGCTCCCACTCCCCCGGATGAAAAGTCTGACGACTTAGGAAATCCGCCTCCCAGTTCTCTAACCCTGGGATATGGATTTCTGAGAGATGGCAAGAGTGATCCTCCGCCCATTGGATAATTTTGGTTACCTCCATCATCCCTAGAGAACTCTGTGTTCCTCCTTGATGATTGATATAGGCTACAGTCGTGATGTTGTCCGACTGAAATCTGATGAATTTGGCCGCAGTTAGCTGAGGCAACGACTGAAGCGCATTGAATATCGCTCTCAGTACTAGAATGTTTATCGGGAGGAGAGATTCCTCCCGAGACCATAAGCCCTGTGCTTTCAGGGATTCCCAGACTGCACCCCAGCCTAGCAGGCTGGCATCTGTCGTTACTATGAGCCACTCTGGCCAGCGGAAACCTATTACCTGAGACAACCACCAGAGAAGAGAATCTCTGGTCTCTTGGTCCAGATGCAGTTGAGGAGATAAATCTGCATAATCCCCATTCCACTGTTTGAGCATGCATAGTTGCAGTGGTCTGAGGTGTAGGCGGGCATAAGTAACTATGTCCATTGCCGCTACCATAAGTCCGATTACCTAGATACACTGAGCCACTGATCGCCGAGGAATGAAATGAAGAGCTCAGCAAGTGATTAAAAGTTTTGATTTTCTGACCTCCGTTAGATATATTTTCATTTCTACTGAGTCTATCAGAGTCCCTAGGAAGGAAACTCTTGTGATAGGGAAGAGAGAACTTTTTTTATGTTCACCTTCCACCCGTGAGATCTCAGAAAAGCCAACACGATGTCCGTGTGAGACTTGGCTAGCTGGAAAGTCGACGCCTGAATTAAGAGCGGGCTTAGAACCGCCAAAAGGGACCCTAGCACCTTTGTGAAAATTCTGGGAGCCGTGCCCAACCCGAAGTGAAGGGCCACAAACTGGTAATGCCTGTCTAGAAAGGCGAATCTGAGGAATTGATGATGATCTCTGTGAATAGGGATGTGTAGATACGCATCCTTTAAGTCCACGGTAGTCATATATTGACCCTCCTGGATCAGAGGTAGAATAGTCCGAATAGTCTCCATCCTGAAAGATGGTACTCTGAGGAATTTGTTTAGAATTTTGAGATCCAAGATTGGTCTGAAAGTTCCCTCTTTTTTGGGAACCACAAACAGGTTGGAGTAAAAACCTAGCCCTTGTTCCGCTCTTGGAACTGGGCGAATCACTCCCATGGTATGTAGGTCTTCTACACAGCGTAAGAACGCCTCTCTCTTTGTCTGGTTTGCAGACAATTGAGAAATGTGAAATCTCCCCCTTGGGGGGGGAGTCTTTGAAGTCCAGAAGATATCTTTGGGACACAATTTCTAAAGCCCAGGAATCATGAACATCTCTTGCCCAAGCCTGAGCAAAGAGAGAGAGTCTGCCACCTACTAGATCCGGTCCCGGATCGGGGGCTACCCCTTCATGCTGTCTTAGAGGCAGCAGCAGGCTTCTTGGCCTGTTTACCCTTGTTCCAAGCCTGGTTAGGTCTCCAGACTGACTTGGATTGGACAGAATTACCCTCTTGCTTTGCTGCAGGGGAAGCTGAAGCGGGACCACCCTTGAAGTTACGAAAGGAATGAAAATTATTTTGTTTGGTCCTCATCTTATTTGTTTTATCCTGAGGGAGGGCATGGCCTTTCCCTCCAGTGATGTCTGAAATTATTTCTTTCAGTGCAGGCCCGAATAGGGTCTTTCCTTTGAAAGAGATGTTCAACAATTTAGATTTTGATGACACATCAGCAGACCAGGACTTAAGCCATAACGCCCTGCGTGCTAAAATGGCAAAACCTGAATTCTTTGCCGCTAATTTAGCCATTTGGAAAGCGGCATCTGTAATGAAAGAATTAGCCAACTTAAGGGCCTTAATTCTATCCATAATATCCTCTAATGGAGTCTCCACCTGGAGAGCCTCTTCTAGAGCCTCAACCCAGAAAGCAGCTGCAGTAGTTACAGGAACAATGCATGCAATAGGTTGGAGAAGAAAACCTTGATGAACAAAAATTTTCTATAGGAGACCCTCTAATTTTTTATCCATAGGATCTTTGAAAGCACAACTGTCTTCGATAGGTATAGTTGTACGCTTAGCAATAGTAGAAATAGCTCCCTCCACCTTAGGAACAGTCTGCCACGAGTCCTGTATGGTGTCAGATATGGGAAACATTTTCTTAAAAACAGGAGGGGGAGCGAACGGAATACCTGGTCTATCCCACTCCTTAGTAACAATAGTCACAATCCTCTTAGGAACTGGAAAAACATCAGTGTTTACAGGAACCTCTAAGTATCTGTCCATTTTACACAATTTCTCTGGGACCACTATAGGGTCACAATTGTCTAGAGTAGCTAATACCTCCTTGAGCAATAAGCGGAGGTGTTCAAGCTTAAATTTAAAGGCCGTCATATCAGAAACTGTCTAAGGGAGCGTCTTTCCTGAATCAGAAATCTCTCCCTCAGATAACAAATCCCTTACCCCTACTTCAGAACATTGTGAGGGTATATCGGATACAGCTACTAAAGCGTCAGACGGCTCAGCATTTGTTCTTAACCCAGAGCTGACACGCTTTCCTTGTAAACCAGACAGTTTAGAGAAAACCTCTGTGAGGGTTTTATTCATAACTGTGGCCATGTCTTGTAAAGTAAATGAATTAGACGCACTAGAGGTACTTGGCGTCACTTGTGCGGGCGTTACTGGTTGTGACACTTGGGGAGAGCTAGATGCTAAACCCTCATTTCCTTCTAACTGAGAATCATCTATTGCAATATTTTTAAGTGCTAAAATATGCTCTTTATAATTTATAGACATATCAGTGCAAGTGGGACACATTCTAAGAGGGGGTTCCACAATGGCTTCTAAACACATAGAAGCCATGTTAAACAGGCTAGTAATGTAACAAGCAAGCTTGGAAAACACTTTAATCAAAGTAAATAACACTTTAAACAAAAATGGTACTGTGCCTTTAAGAGAAAAAAAGCTGCACAAACTCTGCAAAACAGTGTAAAAAAGCAGTAAACACAACAAAAAATTTACAGTAGCATCATAAAGCCTTAGTAACTTTGCACAACTATGCAAATAAACAATTAACCCCTTAATGTAAAAACTGGATTGAAAAAACTTCAAAACCGGTAAAATAACGTTCAGCACCTTGCCACAGCTCTGCTGTGGCGCCTACCTACCCTTTAGGAACGATTTGTGGGGGGGGGGAAAACTCTTTACAGCCCTCAAATACAGCAGGAATCTCTGGAGAAGTAGCTGGATGCTTCTGAGGTAAATAAACTGTGCAACTGAAAATAGGCCCCTCCCACCTCACTCGAAGTTATGGGGCCTAAAAAACACCAGAGTGTTTCTTAAACTAGCCATGTGGGTTAATAACCCTTAAACAAGCCACAAAGACCCCTTAAAGTCCCTCAAAAAACGTTTTATTTGTAATTAAACCAAAACGTTTTTTTCCTATTAGTGTCACCAGTAACTATGATCCCTTTATGCAAGCTTGGATTCCTCTTTTACTGAATACAGCTTACTTTTCCCTCATGGGGATATTGCCAGCCTTTTCTAGAAAACACAGTCTGTCTAGAAAAAAATAGACTGAACATACCTTAATGCAGTTTAGCCTGCAAACTGTTCCCCCAACTGAAATTTTCCTGTACTCTTCAGCCCTTGTGAGAACAGCAGTGGATCTTAGTTACAAAATGCTAAGATCATCATCCTCCTTGCAGAAATCTTCCTCCCTTTTCTGCCAGAGAGTAAATAGTACACACCGGTACCATTTAAAATAACAAACTTTTGCTTGAGAAAATGAAAACTAACATTTTTGTCACCACACTCACTTTGTTCTTCCTAGCAGTTAAGCAGGCAGAGAGAATGACTGGGGGGTGGGGCTAAGGGAGGAGCTATATGGACAGCTCTGCTGTGGGTGCTCTCTCTGCCACTTCCTGTAGGGAAGGAGAATATCCCATAAGTATGGATGAATCTGTAAACTCAATACATTTTACAAGAGAAATTATGGGCTATATAAATAGATAATCTGCAAAACATTTATGCAAAGAAAAAATTAGTGTATAATGTCCCTTTAAATTACCAGCGGTATCAGCTCTATCTGCTGCAGGCCTGGGGTAAATATTAGCTGTTTGCGGGTCATTAAAGATCCCAGTGCAGTAACTCAGGGCTCCATAATTGTAAGGCACAAGAGAAACCCTCAAACAACTTCCAGACATGCCACTGACAACATGGCCTCTGTGTGTGTACCGCGGTAAAGAAGCAGAGCGGTACGCACACAGAGGCTGTGTTGTCAGTGGCATGTCTGGAAGTTGTTGGAGGGTTTCTCTCGTGCCTTACAATATAAAGCCCTGAGTTACTGCACTGGGATCTTTAAGGCACAGGAGAAGGTTACTGAGCTCTCTGCATTATCAGGGCAGGTAACACGCAATGTAAGAACAACGTGGGCTGATGTTGCACAACTCTAAGTAACCTCTGACCATAAATTAGCTGGAACACAACCGTTAAGTTTCAGAGAGCTGTGTGTCATGTAACAGGCAGATGAGTAAAGGTGCAGCATTTCCTACAGAGTCCCTAACACAAGGCTTATTGGATCTGGTTGCAGTTAGATTGCACCACACTATCAGCCATGTGTGACCCCTGCTGTAACTGGGAAATGCAGCATCGGACTCGCCAGTTCCCTTAATGGGACGTTAAACTGAAATGAGACGCCCTCATACAATTATTATTTATTTTGTCTGTTTTTCTTACAATTTATTTTTGAAAATTGTAGATTTTAATCTCCAGTACCCAGAAAGGGTGGAGCACATTCCACAGAATTCAGAACAGTGACCCTACAACATGCTACACAGTTATTGTATAAATTAGTGCAGGAGAATAATTGTCACAGCAGAGGATAGAAGATTAAAACAAGAGCTTTTTGTAGGAGTATGACCCTGAACAATGCACCTTTTTGCCTATTAAGATGTAGAAGATAAGTAGTCCTTGCAGTGCGCACACACACACACAAATACACGCACGCACGCGCACAAATACACACATGCACGCACAAATACAGCACATACAAACGTGCACAGGCACGTGCTTGCAGACACACACGTGTACAACACTAGCCCTTCAGCTGTTCAAGATTCACAAACAAATCCTGAAGTCTAGAACACTTTTATAACACAAGATCTGATCAGAAGTGACTGCAAACCCTAGTGCAACAATATATTAATTGCTCATGAAAACAATGTTCCTCTCCATAAGGGGATATAATTAGGAAAGAGGGTTATAAGAACCGTATTCGGACAATATAAGACAGGGCTGATAAATTTAGATGAAACAAGAAGTCGGGCACACATCTCTGTGGGACTTATATATATTTATTTATTTATACACACATCTATATAAACATATTACTTGTATTTTATTTAAACTAGTTTTGTTGTTTGTATTTTAATGCTCTCAACCTGTATTGGACAATGAGAAATATGTACTTTAAAGGGACAGTACACTGTAAAATTGTTTTTATATTAATGTATTTTCAATGACTTGTTATACTAGCTGCAGAGTATAAAATTTATGAGAAATTGCATTTTCAGGTTTATTTGTGTATATGAAGTAGCTGGTTTTTGCTTTTAAAGGGACAGTCGAGTATAAATTAAACTTTCATTATTCAGATAGGACTTTTAATTTTAATCAATTTTCCAATTTACTTTTATCATCAAATTTGCTTTTTTTCTCTTGGTATTCTTAGTTTAAACTAAACATAGGTAGGCTCATATGCTAATTTCTAAGCCTATGAGGGCTGCCTCTTATCACATGCTTTTTAAATCTCTTTTTAAGACAAAGAGACAGAAAGTACACGTGGGCAATATAGATAACACTGTGTTCAGGCACAGGGGGTTATTTAAGATTTAGCACAAAACAATGCTAAATGCAAGACAATAGATAATAAACAGTCACAGTCATGTGATCAGGGGGCTGGAAGAAGGTTCCTAGAAGGTAATCACAGAGGTAAAAAGTATATTAATATAACTGTGTTGCTTATGCAAAACTGGGGAATGGGCAATAAAGGGATTATTTATCTTTTAAAAACAATAACAATTCTATGGTAGACTGTCCCTTTAAACCACAACCTATTACAATAGGTTGAGCTTCAGGTAATATATCTCATTAGGTTATCACTTTTATGTGCACAGACTTGCTCCCTTATCTTATATTTGTCTAGAAAACCAAAGCTCAATACTTAGAGAGAACAATGGAAAATTATTTTATTATTTAAAGGGACAGTCTACAATAGAATTTTTATTGTTTAAAAGATAGATAATCCCTTTATTACCCATTCCCCAGTTTCACATAACCAACACAGTTATAGTAATATAATTTTTACCTCTGTGAATACCTTTTATCTAAGAACCTTCTTCCACCCCCTGATCACATGACTGTGACTGTTTATTATCTATTGTCTTGCATTTAGCATTGTGTTGGGCTAAATCTTAAATAACTGATTGTGCTCAAGGGCAGGGCATTCCTCTCCTTTTGTATGACTCATTATTGCACCTACAACTGTAATGTACCCCAATATTGTACTTGTTTGTGTATTTAATGCATCCCTGTAATGTTTTTATTCTTTGTATAGCACTGCGTAACCTGCTGGCGCTTTATAAATAAATGATAATGATAATAAAATAACTCCCTGTGCCTGAACACAGTATTATCTATATGGCCCATGTGTACTTTCAGTCTCTGTGTTAAAAGGGAATTTAAAAAGCATGTGATTAGAGGCAGCCTTCAAAGGCTTAGAAATTAGCATGAGAGTCTGCCTAGGTTTAGTTTCATCTAAGAATACCAAGAGAAAAAAGCAAATTTTATGATAAAAGTAAATGGGAAAGTTGATTAAAATTACAAGTCCTATCCGATTAATGAAAGCTTAATTTTGACTAGACTGTCCCTTTAACTATCCTGTCCCTCACTGAAAGTGTAAGCTCTTCTACTGGCTGTGTTTACTTAGGCTATTCAATAGAACATACTCAAGTATAGAAACTTTCAGTATAGGTTTGGATACACAGGCTAAATCAGCTATTTCAAATGCCAAAATAGGGGTAAAGGAGCTTCTCTTCTTGTAAACAATTTAAAATACTCCAGCAGGTAAAATGAATCATTGGGAACAATTTAAAAGGGGATATTTTTTTGGGGTGAACTGTCCCTTTAAGATTCTGTACAGTTTATTGCATTTTTTATTGAGAAATTTATGTATAACATTTATTTTTTTTAAATTGCGATTAAAATCGCAATATTTTAAGGCCAAAATCGCGATATTCATTTTTTTCCTATATCGCACAGCCCTACTACCTGGTAAGAAAACTTTATTTAAAAACAGTTTGACACTGTTAAAAGGGATAGGAAAGTCAAAATTAAAATTAATCATTTAAAGACACTTTTAAATTCACTTCTGTTTTCTTAGTATCCCTTGTTAAAAAATGAATATGCACATTTTATACACTAGTGGGAGCTGCTGCTAATTGGTGCCTGTACACACTTGTCTCTTGTGATTGGATAAATAGATATGTTCAGCTTCCTGTCAGTAGTGCAATGCTGTCCCTTCAGCAATGGATAACAAGAGAATGAAGAAAATTTGATAATAGAATTCAATTGGAAAGTTGTTAAAAATTGTATGTTCTGGGGGCGGAGTCCGGTGCACACGAGAGTGGCCGCATAATCTTGCTGCTCTGGTCCTAACTAAGCTATATACAACTTTATATATTGTTTATCATAGAGTTGAATCCCGAGAAACCCTTTGAACACACCTTGGACTCTTATCTAACAGTTGGTGAAAGCCAAATTTAACCTCAGGTGCTACTCCTCTGAACTAGGACCGGGGCCCTATTCTGACTCTGCATAAGCGGCGGCCATCTTTCCACCCTCGTGGCTGCAGATTTTCACAAATCTACCCGGGCTTCCAAGTTACGCCGAGGACTGTTGCCATCATTTAGACCCCCCGGCGGGTACCCTTTGCAGGCCTGTCGTTACGGAGCAGTGTCACCTCATTAGTCACTGCAGCAAGACTACTTATTCTATCCACTTTTGGCAGGGATTCATTTTCCAGTTGTACCTGATGGAGCCTGGGGGAGCTATTCTGCTTGAGCAGATTACGCAAATCTTAAATAATCCCTTTGCACGGCTGGGGAGAGTGGTAGACGCAGCCTGGAGAAATGACAGTGACATGTTGCAGCAGAACAGCACGGCCTTTGTGAGTGTGGTGACGTCTAGTCAGGAGCCTACCACGGAAAGTAACCTTCCGGAGATGAAGCAGACTGACATGCCTCCAACTGAAGGTCACCTACGGGAGAGAGAGTTGGTGCTGGTTGATATAAAGAACCCTGAAAAACTAGTCGCAACAAGCCTCACTGCATCAACTCACCACCCTACCAACTTATGTTCAGCACGCATGAGGCAATATGCCCAGAGCAAGCAAGAGGGTCTGCAAAATAATCCATTGACAGTCCTCCAGATCACTAAGCAAGCATCATTAGGAGAATGGCTAGTGCCTATCGCGGTTCACAATCTAGCTACAGTGATATACAGCATAGAACCTAACTTACTAAAAGACTTCAGTGCGAGATGGCTCGGTGCGAGGAGCGATACCCAGACTTACAGGCAAGTTTACTTATGCTTTTATTACGGTCCCATACACTTCAAGTTCCCTATTGCGATTCTAAGGTCTGGTGTGGGTTAGGACACTGTGTTGATATGGACTAAGGAGGCGAGCAATGTACCTCTCGCACAGTTCCTACCTTTTTTGAACACTCAAAGTCATATAGACTTTCCACCATATACCTGGGAATTTAAACATTAATAAATAAATTGGACAAGGGTGTTGAACAGTGGTTTTTCATCTCCACGAACTGATAAACAGACTCTTAAGACCATGTACGGGACATTATTGAGAAACACGGTTCACTTCATAAGCACTCTGAACCGTACGGTTTTATTTTTTACTGTCTTTTTTACTAGTTGCATTTTTCTGTTCATTACCTTTATGTTTTTATTGTACCTACTAGCTAAAGATCTGTTGAGACCGTTAGACCAAACTTCTGCAGATATTTTTCATTTAGGTAGATGTTTGGCGGTTTTTGCATTATGAGTTGCTTGACTAATGTATAACTGCAGGACAAACAAATATACCTATAATGTTTTTGATGTCTGGCTCCTAGATACATTTTTCATGTTTTGATGTTCATAACTTTTATAGTGATTTTGTCCCTACCAGTTTGAGACCCTATAAAGCACTTAGAGCAACATACTGAATACATTTATCTCACAATGACCTGCTGGCTTTAGCAATAGAGGTTGAATGTTTCTCTAATATATTCGCTGCAGGTCAAATATAGTATTATACTCAAGCCTGAATAAACTCTATTTAGGTATTCATATAGTACCTGCTAGATCGGAATTTGATAAAAGAGAGGGAGCGGTGAACCCAGGATACCTTGTAACCACAACTAATTATAGATATTTAACCCTTTTCTAATATATATTTGGCTGGACAAATATACTTAATCTCCTTCACTTTGAAGTAACAATTTGACCAACGCTATTTTATATTATGGTTTCCTGAGATATATATGGGAGTATCTGCTTTCTATTCCCCATTAGCATGTACTGGGTCTCGCTGTTTGCAGCCGAGATCCTATATTTGTCTAGAAGCTAGTCTCATGTCTGGATCTATCTTTATGTAATAACGGTCCTAATAATAATACCTACCAAGAAACTTCAACTTAGATTCATAATAGGGTAAACATATAGTGTGAAGCATCTCTTTTTTTCTGTCTCCACCAGAAACTTCTATCAAAAAAAAAAAAATTTGGGTATCACTGTATTGGCTAAAGCATTCACTCTGAAATTGTATAGCTCACAACATATAAGGTGCATGTCCTTCATGCTTTTCTATCTAACACTTTATGTCCGTAATCCTGTACACCCTGAAATATATGTTCTCCCCTACAACTTTAGGTAGCTCCTATGATGATAAAATGACACCTATGGTACGTTTCCAACCAGGTTCCTACACCCTTGACTACCATGTTAAATTCACTCAATTGAAAAGAAATTTAATTTTTCCCCTATATAGCAAACATATAATGCAATAAAATAAAAATCTGAGGTTTTAATGTTGAGGTCCACAAGAGGCCTCTCACCATTGGGGTAACCTCCAGCTATAATCGTTTACTGCTTTTTGTTACGGGGCCCAAGAGTGGCCTCGTAGATTGATAAGAAGGTTTAAAACTTTTACTGGCATTTTCTTGAATTGTTGTTCTCTCTCTCATTTTTGCAGCAGGTGGTAATGCTTTCTGCTTTGCTTAGAACAACTGAGATCGCATGTAATGTCTATTAATATGTAGCATATACAATGTAACATGTTATACGCAAATTTAGATTCCTACTATATACTGCTGCAATCTTGTGTCTGTATGCCAAATTGTTACCTCAATAAAAAAAAAAAAAAAAAAAAAAAAAAAAACACACTTTGGCAGTAAACATAGCACGCAAGAAAATAAATCTAAAGCCAAGATTTAAAAAAAAAAAAATTATGTTCTATCTGAATCATAAAAGAACATTTTGGGGTTTACTATCCCTTTAAGTATTATACTGTTTATGTTAAAGTTTCGAAATATTGTCTTTATGTGTTGCATTGTTTAGGTCTCTGAGTGAAATTGTACTGTTTTGTGGAAAGTTCCAAATAAAGGGATTTTTTATTTACTTATATTTAAAAATAAGTCTTGTCCTTCCGAAATAAATCCTGCAGTGGCATACTATCACACATAGTTTCTAAAACAGCTGCCATATATTGCTCCAGTCACGTGCAGGCTCCTACATCTTAATACCTGATTTTTAACCCCTTAAGGACCAGCGACGTACCCTGTATGTCACTGGCTTTTTATGGGACTTGATTGTTTTATAGCGCGGTCTTGCCACCAGCGTTGAGACTGCTCTATTCCACAAAGCCTGCTGGAGGGAGGGTATTAATAGCGTCTTCTTCCTAGACTTTTGCTATTATGTCCTGAAAAAACCCTTAACGACCAGTGACATACAGGGTACATTGTGGTCATTAAGGGGTTAACAAAGGATACAAAAAGAACAAAGTACATTTGCTAACAGATTTTTTTTAATTTTTGCTTTAACTATCTGAATCTTGAAATAGTTTTTCTGTATTTTATATCACTATAATGCATCTTGATAAAGGTTTATTTCAGAAATGAAACACTGACTAATCGGTCGGCAAAAAAAAAAAAAACGCCACCTTAAAATAAGCCTATATGCCTGCTGTTTTATTGGATACTAATTTTAAAGAGTAATTTCTTACCGTGTTCAGCACCCCAGCATAAAAACAGAATTTATGCTTACCTGATAAATTTCTCTCTCTTGTGATGTATCGAGTCCACGGATTCATCCATACTTGTGGGATATTCTCCTTCCTAACAGGAAGTGGCAAAGAGAGCACCCACAGCAGAGCTGTCTATATAGCTCCTCCCTTAGCTCGACCCCCCCAGTCATTCGACCAAAGGCAAGGAAGAAAAAGGAGAAACTATAGGGTGCAGAGGTGACTGAAGTTTTTAAATAAAAATATACTACCTGTCTTAAACAGACAGGGCGGGCCGTGGACTCGATACATCACATCACATAACAAGAGAAAGAAATTTATCAGGTAAGCATAAATTCTGTTTTCTCTTGTAAGATGTATCGAGTCCACGGATTCATCCATACTTGTGGGATACCAATACCAAAGCTTTAGGACACGGATGAAGCTTTAGGACACTGATAAACGGAGGGACAAGACAGATACCTTAAACAGAAGGCACCACTGCTTGTAGAACCTGTCTCCCAAAAAACATAATTTATGCTTACCTGATAAATTCCTTTGTTCTGTAGTGTGATCAGTCCACGGGTCATCATTACTTCTGGGATATTAACTCCTCCCCAACAGGAAGTGCAAGAGGATTCACCCAGCAGAGCTGCATATAGCTCCTCCCCTCTACGTCACTCCCAGTCATTCGACCAAGGACCAACGAGAAAGGAAAAGCCAAGGGTGAAGTGGTGACTGGAGTATAAATTAAAAAATATTTACCTGCCTTAAAACAGGGCGGGCCGTGGACTGATCACACTACAGAAGAAAGGAATTTATCAGGTAAGCATAAATTATGTTTTCTTCTGTTAAGTGTGATCAGTCCACGGGTCATCATTACTTCTGGGATACCAATACCAAAGCAAAAGTACACGGATGACGGGAGGGATAGGCAGGCTCTTTATACAGAAGGAACCACTGCCTGAAGAACCTTTCTCCCAAAAATAGCCTCCGATGAAGCAAAAGTGTCAAATTTGTAAAATTTGGAAAAAGTATGAAGCGAAGACCAAGTTGCAGCCTTGCAAATCTGTTCAACAGAGGCCTCATTCTTAAAGGCCCAAGTAGAAGCCACAGCTCTAGTGGAATGAGCTGTAATCCTTTCAGGAGGCTGCTGTCCAGCAGTCTCATAAGCTAAACGAATTATGCTACGAAGCCAAAAAGAAAGAGAGGTAGCAGAAGCTTTTTGACCTCTCCTCTGCCCAGAGTAAACGACAAACAGAGAAGACGTTTGTCGAAATTCCTTAGTTGCCTGTAAGTAAAATTTTAGAGCGCGGACTACATCCAGGTTGTGCAGTAGACGTTCCTTCTTCGAAGAAGGATTTGGGCATAAAGAAGGAACAACAATCTCTTGATTGATATTCCTGTTAGTAACTACCTTAGGTAAGAACCCAGGTTTAGTACGCAGAACTACCTTATCCGAATGAAAAATCAAATAAGGAGAATCACAATGTAAGGCTGATAACTCAGAGACTCTTCGAGCCGAGGAAATAGCCATTAAAAATAGAACTTTCCAAGATAACAACTTTATATCAATGGAATGAAGGGGTTCAAACGGAACGCCCTGTAAAACATTAAGAACAAGGTTTAAACTCCATGGTGGAGCAACCGTTTTAAACACAGGCTTAATCCTGGCCAAAGCCTGACAAAAAGCCTGGACGTCAGGAACTTCTGACAGACGTTTGTGTAACAGAATGGACAGAGCTGAGATCTGTCCCTTTAATGAACTAGCGGATAAACCCTTTTCTAAACCTTCTTGTAGAAAAGACAATATCCTAGGAATCCTAACCTTACTCCAAGAGTAACCCTTGGATTCACACCAATATAGGTATTTACGCCATATCTTATGGTAAATCTTTCTGGTAACAGGTTTCCTAGCCTGTATTAAGGTATCAATAACTGACTCAGAAAACCCACGTCTTGATAAAATCAAGCGTTCAATTTCCAAGCAGTCAGCTTCAGAGAAGTTAGACTTTGATGTTTGAAGGGACCCTGAATCAGAAGGTCCTGTTTCAGAGGTAGAGACCAAGGTGGACAGGATGACATGTCCACCAGATCTGCATACCAAGTCCTGCGTGGCCACGCAGGTGCTATTAGAATCACTGATGCTCTCTCTTGTTTGATTCTGGCAATCGAGGAAGCATCGGGAAGGGTGGAAACACGTAAGCCATCCTGAAGTCCCAAGGTGCTGTCAGAGCATCTATCAGGACTGCTTCTGGATCCCTGGATCTGGACCCGTAACGAGGAAGCTTGGCGTTCTGTCGAGACGCCATGAGATCTATCTCTGGTTTGCCCCAACGTCGAAGTATTTGGGCAAAGACCTCCGGATGAAGTTCCCACTCCCCCGGATGCAAAGTCTGACGACTTAAGAAATCCGCCTCCCAGTTCTCCACTCCCGGGATGTGGATTGCTGACAGGTGGCAAGAGTGAGACTCTGCCCAGCGAATTATCTTTGATACTTCCATCATAGCTAGGGAGCTTCGTGTCCCTCCCTGATGGTTGATGTAAGCTACAGTTGTGATGTTGTCCGACTGAAACCTGATGAAACCCCGCGTTGTCAACTGGGGCAAAGCCAGGAGGGCATTGAGAACTGCTCTCAATTCCAGAATGTTTATTGGCAGGAGACTCTCCTCCTGACTCCATTGTCCCTGAGCCTTCAGAGAATTCCAGACGGCACCCCAACCTAGAAGGCTGGCGTCTGTTGTTACAATTGTCCAGTCTGGTCTGCTGAATGGCATCCCCCTGGACAGATGTGGCCGAGAAAGCCACCAAAGAAGAGAATTTCTGGTCTCTTGATCCAGATTCAGAGAAGGGGATAAGTCTGAGTAATCCCCATTCCACTGACTTAGCATGCACAGTTGCAGTGGTCTGAGGTGTAGGCGTGCAAAGGGTACTATGTCCATTGCCGCTACCATTAAGCCGATTACCTCCATGCATTGAGCCACTGACGGGTGTTGAATGGAATGAAGGGTGCGGCAAGCACTTTGAAGTCTTGTTAACCTGTCCTCTGTCAGGTAAATCTTCATTTTTACAGAATCTATAAGAGTCCCCAGGAAGGGAACTCTTGTGAGTGGAACGAGTGAACTTTTCTTTTCGTTCACCTTCCATCCATGTGACCTTAGAAATGCCAGTACTAACTCTGTATGAGACTTGGCAGTTTGAAAGCTTGAAGCTTGAATTAGAATGTCGTCTAGGTATGGAGCTACCGAGATTCCCCGGGGTCTTAGTACCGCCAGAAGAGCACCCAGAACCTTTGTGAAGATTCTTGGAGCTGTAGCCAATCCGAATGGAAGAGCCACAAACTGGTAATGCCTGTCTAGGAAGGCAAACCTTAGGTACCGGTAATGATCTTTGTGAATCGGTATGTGAAGGTAAGCATCTTTTAAATCTACAGTGGTCATGTACTGACCCTCTTGGATCATAGGTAAAATTGTCCGAATAGTCTCCATCTTGAACGATGGAACTCTTAGGAACTTGTTTAGGATCTTTAAGTCCAGGATTGGTCTGAAAGTTCCCTCTTTTTTGGGAACCGCAAACAGATTTGAGTAAAACCCCTGTCCCTGTTCCGATCGTGGAACTGGGTGGATTACTCCCATTAACAAGAGCTCTTGTACGCAGCGTAGAAACGCCTCTTTCTTTGTCTGGATTGTTGACAACCTTGACAGATGAAATCTCTCTCTTGGAGGAGAGTATTTGAAGTCCAGAAGGTATCCCTGAGATATTATTTCTAGCGCCCAGGGATCCTGGACATCTCTTGCCCAAGCCTGGGCGAAGAGAGAAAGCCTGCCCCCCACTAGATCCGATCCCGGATCGGGGGCCCTCAATTCATGCCGTTTTAGGGGCAGCAGTAGGTTTCCTGGTCTGCTTGCCCTTGTTCCAGGACTGGTTAGGTTTCCAGCCTTGTCTGTAGCGAGCAACAGCTCCTTCCTGTTTTGGTGCAGAGGAAGTTGATGCTGCTCCTGCTTTGAAATTACGAAAGGAACGAAAATTAGACTGTCTAGTCTTAGATTTGGCTTTGTCCTGAGGCAGGGCATGGCCTTTACCTCCTGTAATGTCAGCGATAATCTCTTTCAACCCAGGCCCGAATAAGGTCTGCCCTTTGAAAGGTATATTAAGCAATTTAGACTTAGAACTAACATCAGCTGACCAGGATTTTAGCCACAGCGCCCTGCGTGCCTGAATGGCGAATCCTGAATTCTTCGCCGTAAGTTTAGTTAGATGTACTATGGCCTCCGAAATGAATGAATTAGCTAGTTTAAGGACTCTAAGCCTGTCCGTAATGTCGTCCAGAGTAGCTGAACTAATATTCTCTTCCAGAGACTCAATCCAGAAAGCCGCTGCAGCCGTGATCGGCGCAATGCATGCAAGGGGTTGCAATATAAAACCTTGTTGAACAAACATTTTCTTAAGGTAACCCTCTAATTTTTTATCCATTGGATCTGAAAAGGCACAGCTATCCTCCACCGGGATAGTGGTACGCTTAGCTAAAGTAGAAACTGCTCCCTCTACCTTAGGGACCGTTTGCCATAAGTCCCGTGTGGTGGCGTCTATTGGAAACATTTTTCTAAATATCGGAGGGGGTGAGAACGGCACACCGGGTCTATCCCACTCCTTAGAAACAATTTCAGTAATTCTCTTAGGTATAGGAAAAACCTCAGTACTCGTCGGTACCGCAAAATATTTATCCAACCTACACATTTTCTCTGGTATTGCAACTGTGTTACAATCATTCAGAGCCGCTAACACCTCCCCTAGTAATACACGGAGGTTTTCCAGTTTAAATTTAAAATATGAAATATCTGAATCCAGTTTTGGATCAGAACCGTCACCCACAGAATGAAGTTCTCCGTCCTCATGTTCTGCAACCTGTGACGCAGTGTCTGACATGGCCCTAATATTATCAGCGCACTCTGTTCTCACCCCAGAGTGATCACGCTTACCTCTTAGCTCTGGTAATTTAGCCAAAACTTCAGTCATAACAGAAGCCATATCCTGTAATGTGATTTGTAATGGCCGGCCAGATGTACTCGGCGCTACAATATCACGCACCTCCCGAGCGGGAGATGCAGGTACTGGCACGTGAGGCGAGTTAGTCGGCATAACTCTCCCCTCGTTGTTTGGTGAAATTTGTTCAATTTGTACAGATTGACTTTTATTTAAAGTAGCATCAATACAGTTAGTACATAAATTTCTATTGGGCTCCACTTTGGCATTGCAACAAATGACACAGGTATCTTCCTCTGAATCAGACATGTTTAACACACTAGCAAATAAACTTGCAACTTGGAATACAATTCAATTAAAAACGTACTGCGCCTTTAAGAAGCACAGAAAATCTATAACAGTTGAAAATTAATAAATTGAAACAGTTATAGCCTCAATCCTTGTAAACAACACAACTTTAGCAAAGGTTTAATCCCAATAGCAAAGATAACAAATTCTGAAAGCAGGAAACAATTACAGAATAAACGTTTTTTATCACAGTCAACTATAATTCTCACAGCTCTGCTGAGAGAAATTACCTCCCTCAAAATAAGTTTGAAGACCCCTGAGTTCTGTAGAGATGAACCGGATCATGCAGGGAATACAATGAGCTGCTGACTGAAATAACTGATGCATAGAAAAGGCGCCAAAAAACGGCCCTTCCCCCTCACACACAGCAGTGAGAGAGAACAGAAACTGACAGAAAAAGATTAAGCAACTGCCAAGTGGAAAATGGTGCCCAAACATTTATTCACTCAGTACCTCAGCAAATGAAAACGATTTTACATTCCAGCAAAAACGCTAAACATAATTTCTAGTTATTAAACAGCTTTATGTACTTCTTACAGTGTAATTCTAGTGAAGTACCATTCCCCAGAATACTGAAGTGTAAAGTATACATACATGACATTATATCGGTATGGCAGGATTTTCTCATCAATTCCATTGTCAGAAAATAAAAGCTGCTACATACCTCTATGCAGATTCATCTGCCCGCTGTCCCCTGATCTGAAGTTTACCTCTCCTCAGATGGCCGAGAAACAGCAATATGATCTTAACTACTCCGGCTAAAATCATAGCAAAAACTCTGGTAGATTCTTCTTCAAACTCTGCCAGAGAGGTAATAACACACTCCGGTGCTATTTTAAAATAACAAACTTTTGATTGAAGATATAAAACTAAGTATAATCACCATAGTCCTCTCACACCTCCTATCTAGTCGTTGGGTGCAAGAGAATGACTGGGAGTGACGTAGAGGGGAGGAGCTATATGCAGCTCTGCTGGGTGAATCCTCTTGCACTTCCTGTTGGGGAGGAGTTAATATCCCAGAAGTAATGATGACCAGTGGACTGATCACACTTAACAGAAGAAATAGCCTCCGAAGAAGCAAAAGTATCGAATTTGGAAAATTTGGAAAAAGTATAAAGCGAAGACCAAGTCGCCGCCTTACAAATCTGTTCAACAGAAGCCTCATTTTTAAAAGTCCATGTGGAAGCAACTGCTCTAGTAGAATGAGCAGTAATCCTTTCAGGAGGCTGCTGGCCAGCAGTCTCATAAGCCAAACGGATGATGCTTTTCAGCCAAAAAGAAAGAGGTAGCCGTAGCTTTTTGGCCTCTCCGCTTACCAGAATAAACAACAAACAATGAAGATGTTTGACGGAAATCTTTGGTGGCTTGTAAGTAGAACTTTAAAGCACGAACCACATCAAGATTGTGCAACAGACGTTCCTTCTTTGAAGGATTAGGACACAGCGAAGGAACAACAATTTCCTGATTGATATTCCTATTAGAAACAACCTTAGGAAGGAATCCAGGTTTGGTACGCAAAACCACCTTATCTGCATGGAAAACAAGATAAGGTGAGTCACACTGTTAAGCAGATAACTCAGAAAATCTTCGAGCCGAAGAGATAGCTACCAAAAACAGAACTTTCCAAGATAGAAGCTTAATATCTATGGAATGTATAGGTTCAAACAGAACCCCTTGAAAAACTAAGTTTAGGCTCCATGGCGGAGCAACAGGTTTGAATACAGGCTTGATTCTGACTAAAGCCTGACTAAATGCTTGAACGTCTGGGACATCTGCCAGACACTTGTGTAAAAGAATAGACAAAGAAGAAACCTGTCCTTTTAAGGAGCTAGCTGATAATACCTTCTCCAATCCCTCTTGGAGAAAAGACAATATTCTAGGAATCCTAATCTTACTCCATGAGTAACCCTTGGATTCACACCAATAAAGATATTTGCGCCAAATCTTATGATAGATTTTCCTGGTGACAGGCTTTCTAGCTTGAATCAGGGTATCAATGACCGACTCAGAGAAACCACGCTTTGATAAAATCAGGTGTTCAATCTCAAAGCAGTCAGACGCAGAGAAATTAGATTTGGATGCTTGAATGGACCTTGGATTAGAAGTTCCTGCCTCATTGGCAGAGTCCACGGTGGAACCGATGTCCACTAGTTCTGCATAACAAGTCCTGCGTGGCCATCAGAATCACCAAAGCTCTCTCCTGCTTGATTCTGGCAACCAGACGTGGGAGGAGAGGAAACGGTGGAAATACATAGGCCAGATTGAAGGCCCAAGGCACTACTAGAGCATCTATCAGTACCGCCTGGGGATCCCGGGACCTGGACCCGTAACAAGGAAGCTTGGCGTTCTGACGGGACGCCATCAGATCCAATTCTGGTGTGCCCCATAGCTGAGTCAGCTGGGCAAATACTTCCGGATGGAGCTCCCACTCCCCCGGATGAAAAGTCTGACGACTTAGGAAATCCGCCCCCAGTTCTCTACCCCTGGGATTTGGATTGCTGAAAGATGGCAAGAGTGAGTCTCCGCCCATCTGATTATTTTGGTTACTTCCATCATTGCTAGAAGACTCTGTGTTCCTCCTTGGTGATTGATGTAAGCTACAGTCGTGACGTTATCTGACTGAAATCTGATGAATTTGGTCGCAGCTAGCTGAGGCCACGCCTGAAGCGCATTGAATATCGCTCTCAATTCTAGAATGTTTATCGGGAGGAGAGTTTCCTCCCGAGACCATAAGCCCTGTGCTTTGAGGGAGTTCCAGACTGCAACCCAGCCTAGCAGGCTGGCATCTGTCGTTACAATGATCCACTCTGGCCTGCGGAAACACATTCTCTGAGCCAGGTGGTCCTGAGACAACCACCAGAGAAGAGAATCTCTGGTCTCCTGATCCAGATGTATTTGCGGAGATAAATCTGCATAATCCCCATTTCACTGTTTGAGCATGCACAGTTGCAGTGGTCTGCGGTGTAGGCGGGCAAAAGGAACTATGTCCATTGCCGCTACCATGAGTCCGATTACCTCCATACACTGAGCCACTGATGGCCGAGGAATGGAATGAAGAGCTCGGCAAGTGGTTAAGAGTTTTGATTTTCTGACCTCCGTCTGATAGACTCGGTAGAAATGAAAATATTTCTACCGAGTCTATCAGAGTCCCTAGGAAGGAAACTCTTGTGATAGGGAAGAGAGAACTTTTTTTATGTTCACCTTCCACCCGTGAGATCTCAGAAAAGCCAACACGATGTCCGTGTGAGACTTGGTTAACTGGAAAGTCGACGCCTGAATTAAGATGTCGTCTAGATAAGGCGTCTTAAAACCGCCAAAAGGGACCCTAGCACCTTTGTGAAAATCCTGGGAGCCGTGGCCAACTCGAAGGGAAGGGCCACAAACTGGTAATGCCTGTCCAGAAAGGCGAATCTGAGGAATTGATGATGATCTCTGTGAATAGGGATGTGTAGATACGCATCCTTTAAGTCCACGGTAGTCATATATTGGCCCTCTTGGATCAGAGGTAGAATAGTCCGAATAGTCTCCATCCTGAAAGATGGTACTCTGAGGAATTTGTTTAGAATTTTGAGATCCAAGATTGGTCTGAAAGTTCCCTCTTTTTTGGGAACCACAAACAGGTTTGATTAAAAACCTAGCCCTTGTTCCGCTTTTGGAACTGGGCGGATCACTCCCATGGTAAGAACGCCTCTCTCTTTGTCTGGTTTGCAGAAAATTGAGAAACGTGAAATCTCCCCCTTGGGGGGGGGGAGTCTTTGATGTCCAGAAGATATCCCTGGGACACAATTTCTAACGCCCAGAAATCGTGAACATCTCTTGCCCAAGCCTGAGCGAAGAGAGAGAGTCTGCCCCTTACTAGATCCGGTCCCGGATCGGGGGCTACCCCTTCATGCTGTCTTGGAGGCAGCAGCAGGCTTCTTGGCCTGTTTACCCTTGTTCCAAGCCTGGTTAGGTATCCAGACTGACTTGGATTGGGCAAAATTCCCCTCTTGCTTTGCAGCAGGGGAAGCTGAAGCGGGACCACCCTTGAAGTTCCGAAAGGAACGAAAATTATTTTGTTTGGTCCTTATTTTATTTGTTTTATCCTGAGGGAGGGCGTGGCCTTTCCCTCCAGTGATGTCTGAAATAATCTCTTTCAGTTCAGGCCCGAATAGGGTCTTTCCTTTGAAAGGGATGTTCAAAAGTTTAGATTTTGATGACACATCAGCAGACCAGGACTTAAGCCATAACGCCCTGAGTGCTAAAATGGCAATACCTGAATTCTTTGCCGCTAATTTAGCCAGTTGGAAAGCGGCATCTGTAATGAAAGAATTAGCCAACTTAAGGGCCTTAATTCTATCCATAATATCCTCTAATGGAGTCTCCATCTGAAGAGCCTCTTCTAGAGCCTTGAACCAGAAAGCAGCTGCAGTAGTTACAGGAACAATGCACGCAATAGGTTGGAGAAGAAAACCTTGATGAACAAAAATTTTCTTTAGGAGACCCTCTAATTTTTTATCCATAGGATCTTTGAAAGCACAACTGTCTTCGATAGGTATAGTTGTACGCTTAGCCAGAGTAGAAACAGCTCCCTCCACCTTAGGAACCGTCTGCCACAAGCCATGGTGTCAGATATGGGAAACATTTTCTTAAAAACAGGAGGGGGAGCGAACGGTATACCTGGTCTATCCCATTTCTTAGTAACAATATTCACAATCCTCTTAGGGACTGGAAAAACATCAGTGTAAACAGGAACCTCTAAGTATTTGTCCATTTTACACAATTTCTCTGGGACCACTATAGGGTCACAATCATCCAGAGTCGCTAATACCTCCCTGAGCAACAAGCGGAGGTGTTCAAGCTTAAATTTAAAGGCCGTCATATCAGAATCTGTCTGAGGGAGCGTCTTTCCTGAATCAGAAATCTCTCCCTCAGATAGCAAATCCCTTACCCCTACTTCAGAACATTGTGAGGGTATATCGGATACGGCTACTAAAGCGTCAGAAGGCTCAGCAGTTGTTCTTAACCCAGAGCTGTCACGCTTTCCTTGTAAACCAGGCAGTTTAGATAAAACCGCTGTGAGGGTTGTATTCATAACTGTGGCCATGTCTTGTAAAGTAAATGAAGTCGACGCACTAGAGGTACTTGGCGTCACTTGTGCAGGCGTTACTGGTTGTGACACTTGGGGAGAGCTAGATGGCAAACCCTCAATTCCTTCTGTCTGAGAATCATCTATTGCTATATTTTTAAGTGCTATAATATGCTCTTTATAATTTATAGACATATCAGTGCAAGTGGGACACATTCTAAGAGGGGGTTCCACAATGGCTTCTAAACACATTGAACAAGGATTTTCCTTGGTGTCAGACATGTTAAACAGGCTAGTAATGAAACAAGCAAGCTTGGAAAACACTTTATTCAAAGTAAATAATACTTAGAAAAAAACAGTACTGTGCCTTTAAGAGAAAAAAAGATGCACAAACTCTGCAAAACAGTGTAAAAAAGCAGTAAACTTTACGAAATTTTACAGTAGAATCATAAAGCCTTAGTAAGTTTGCACAGCCAGCCAAATAAACGATTAACCCCTTAATGTAAAAACCGGATTGACAAAACGCCAAAAACCGGTATAAAAACGTTCAGCACCTTGCCACAGCTCTGCTGTGGCGCCTACCTGACTTTAGGATAGATTTGTGGGGTAAAACCTTCTTTTAGGCCCTCAAACAGAGCAGGACCCTCTGGAGAAGCAGCTGGATGTCTTCAGAGTAAAAGAAACTGCACAACTGAGGCGCAAAAATAGGCCCCTCCCACCTCATTCGATGTTAGTGGGGCCTAAAAGAAACACACCAAAGTATTTCTAAACTAGCCATGTGGGTTAATAACCCTTAAAATGAGCCACAATGACCCCTTAAAGTCCCTCAAAAAACGTTAAGTCTTCAATAAAAAAACGTTTTTCCCATAAGTGCCACCAGTAACAAATGAGCCCTCTATGCAAGCTGGGATTCTCTATTAAGTGTCTGAATACAGCTTACCCTTCCCTCATGGGGATATTGTCAGCCTTTTCTAGAATTATCACAGTCTGTCTAGAAAAAAATTGACTGAACATACCTCAATGCAGCTTAGCATGCAAACTGTTCCCCCAACTGAAGTTTTCCTGTACTCCTCAGCCTCTGTGGGAACAGCAGTGGATCTTAGTTACAAAGTGCTAAGATCATCATCCTCCTTGCAGAAATCTTCATCCCTTTTCAGCCAGAGAGTGAATAGTACACACCGGTACCATTTAAAATAACAAACTTTTTCTTGAGAAAATAAAAACTAACATTTTTGTCACCACACTCACTTTACCCTTCCTAGCAGTTAAGCAGGCAAAGAGAATGACTGGGGGGGTGGAGCTAAGGGAGGAGCTATATAGACAGCTCTGCTGTGGGTGCTCTCTTTGCCACTTCCTGTTAGGAAGGAGAATATCCCACATGTATGGATGAATCCGTGGACTCGATACATCTTACAAGAGAAAAGGTCAGTAAATATACATAGTTTGCTTGTAACTAATAACTTCTTTAATATAAAGTATATAACATACACAATATAAAAAGAAAATACAAATTATGTTTAGCTGATAAATTCATTTATTTCATGGTGGTGACAATACATTACGCATGGAATTCACTTCCAAGCCACTAGGAGAAGGAAAAGATTCCAAAACATCTCAAGAGTACTTTATTCCTCCCACCTAAGTGGTATGCCAGTCATATGTATAGTCGTACATATGAATTGTGGACTCTCACCACCTTATGAAAGCAAAGGAAAATGAATGCTTACACCTGATAAATTTATTTCATGGTGGTGAGAGTCCATAAATCATTATGCATTGGAATACCCAAGCTGTAGAGTCCACGAGTAATGTTGGGCGGGACAAATTTGTAAAAGGCAGGCACCTACAGTTGTGCTCATAAGTTTACATACCCTGGCAGAATTTATGATTTCTCGGCCATTTTTCGAAAAAATTAAAAATGGCCAAAACAAAAACTTTTCTTTCACTTATGGATAGTGTTTGGCTGAAGCCATTTATTATCAATCAACTGTGTTTACTCTTTTTAAATCATAATGACAACAGAAACTACCCAAATGACCCTGATCAAAATTTTACATACCCTAGTGATTTTGGCCTGATAACATGCACACAAGTTGACACAAAGGGGTTTGAATGGCTATTAAAGGTAACCATCCTTACCTTTGATCTGTTTGCTTGTAATTAATGTGTGTGTATAAAAGTTCAATGAGTTTCTGGACTCCTGACAGACCCTTGCATCTTTCATCCAGTGCTGACGATTCTGGATTCTGAGTCATGGGGAAAGCAAAAGAATTGTCAAAGGATCTGCGGGAAAAGGTAGTTGAACTGTATAAAACAGGAAAGGGATATAAAAAGATATCCAAGGAACTGAGAATGCCAATCAGCAGTGTTCAAACTCTAATCAAGAAGTGGAAAATGAGGGGTTCTGTTGAATCCAAACCACGGTCAGGTAGACCAACTAAAATTTCAGCCACAACTGCCAGGAAAATTGTTCAGAATGCAAAGAAAACCCCACAAATAACTTCAGGTGAAATACAGGACTCTCTGAAAACATGTGGTGTGGCTGTTTCAATATGCACAATAAGGAGGCCCTTGAAGAAAGATGGGCTGCATGGTCAAGTCGCAAAAGAAAGCTATTACTACGCAAATGCCACAAAGTATCCCGCTTACAATACGCCAAACAGCACAGAGACAAGTCTCAAACCTTCTAGCACAAAGTCATTTGGAGTGATAAGACCAAAATTTAGCTTTTTGGCCACAACCATAAACGCTACATTTGGAGAGGAGTCAACAAGGCCTATGATGAAAGGTACACCATTCCTACGGTGAAACACAGAGGTGGATAGCTGATGTTTTGGGGATGTGTTAGTTACAAAAGCACAGGAAATTTGGTCAGAATTGATGGCAAGATGAATGCAGTAGGTTATCAAAAAATACTGGAGGAAAATTTGCATTAATCAGCGCAGAAGCTGCGCATGGGACGTACTTGGACATTCCAACATGACAATGATCCTAAACACAGGACCAAGTCGACCTGTCATTGGCTACAGCAGAATAAAGTGAAGGTTCTGGAGTGGCCATCTCAGTCTCCTGACCTCAATATCATTGAGCCACTCTGGAGAGATCTTAAACGTGCAGTTCATGCAAGACAGCCCAAGAATTTACAGGAACTGGAGGCTTTTTGCCAGGAAGAATGGGCAGCTTTACCATCTGAGAGCCTCATCCACAAATACCACAAAATACTTCAAGCTGTCATTGATGCTAAAGGTATTAAGAACTGGGGTATGTAAACTTTTGATCAGGGTCATTTGGGTAGTTTCTTTTGTCATTATTATTTAAAAAAAAGTAAACACAGTTGATTGATAATAAATGGATTTAGCCAAACACTAACCATGAGTGAAAGAAAAGTTTTTGTGTTATCATTCATATTCTCTGAAAAAAGGCAAGAAATCATAAATTCTGCCAGGGTATGTAAACTTATGAGCACAACTGTATTTTTCAGACACTGCAGCCTGGTGGACTTTCCTACCAAAGGGCACCTCTGAAGAATCAAAAAACATCAAAATATTAGCATTTAGTAAAAGTAAGCAACGATGACCATGTTTCTGCCTTGCAAATTGGTTCAACAGAAGTCTGTTAGAAATTCAGGTAGTAGAAAGATCTGGAAAAGTGGTCTGTAATGTGTTAGAGTAGGCTTATCTGCCTCCAAGGAAGCTTTGTGAGATCATGAGCTTTACCAAGAAGCTAAATAAACAGCTGATGTCTTTCGACCTTTAAGCGGACCGGAGAAAAAGAATTAATAAAATGAAAGATTGTCTAAAATCTTTCGTAGTCGCAAGGTAAAACATTTTAAGGCATACACTACCTCCAAATTATGAAGACTTTCCTTAGAAAGCTGAGGATTTGGAGAAGAGAAGGGACTACAATCTTGTTATTGATATTATCAGAAGAAACAATCCTTAGAAATAAATCAAGTTAAACAGCCTTAACTTGGTAGAAAATAGGAGAAATAGCCTAATAGAAAAGAACTGATAACTCTGAAAATCTTCTATCTGAAGATAATACTAGCAGAAAACCTTACAAGGAGGATACTTGATGTCTAGCAAATACAGTGATTCAAAGGAAGGAACAGCAACATTCTAAAATCTAATTTATAGTCTATGATAAAAAAATGGCTCAATCACAGGGCAGATCCTACTATGGTCTGGACAAAATTCTAAATGTCAGATTTGCAATGTTTTTGTAAAATAACACCAATACAGCTAAAACTGGACCCTTAAAGAGTTTGCAAATAAATCCTTTTCCAACAACCTCCTGTAAAAACATTTTAAGTATCCTAGGAAATCTAAAAGAATGCCAACTGAAGACAATCATCATCTCACACCACAACAGAAAAACATACCAAACTCTGCCTGGTCAACCTAAAGCGATCAAAAGTACAGATGATAGCTCTTGAATGATTCAAGAAATTACACTAGGCAGAAGAACAGTTAGAGGGGAAAGCCAGTTGAAAAGACTATGGAATTAATAGATAATCCACTGGCTCCGCCTGAGAATCTCTGGATTTTGTCAAGTATCTTTGGGGCTAACTAAAAGACCCCAACATTCTACTAGGGGATTTAACACTCCCTGATGTAGAGAGCAGCCCTTGGATGAAGGAAATGCTTACCAACTCTTTATCCCTGGGGTATAAATTGCAGAAATCATGCAAAGGTTCTTATCTGCCCAAGATAAGATATAGGAGACCTCTTTAATCCTAAAGAACTGAGGGATCATCCCTGAAGATAGTGCTATGCCAAAGTCGTGAGGAACTGAAAAGATCTCTGTGAATTGGGATGTGAAGGTAAACATCCTTCAAATCTATTGGCGACATACAGAGTCCTTAGTGATAATCAGAACTCAGAAACTTGAAGGCTAAAAGTTCCCTAATTATCTGGAAACAATGAAAAATTTGGAATACAAACAGATCAATTCCATGAGTTCCAGATCTTGAATACAATGAAAGAAGGCTTGAGCCTTTACAGGACATTTTGGAATGCTGGACAGAAAAAAAAAAAAAAAGATTAGAAGTTACATAAATATAAAAAGCCCTCAGGGATAATATAAAACAATGCAGCCACTGCAAAAACATACAGGTCCTGCTCTGTATTATGCACAATATGGTTTATCAAGAAGAAAAAATGTTGCTGATCGGTAAATATGCAGTGCTTCTGTCACATGATTCAAGAATTTGTAAACTCCAAGATAGTGGAACCCCATGTGTAGATGCAGATCTTCACTAACCAGAACTTACAGAGGATTAAAAGAAAGAGAACCACTTTGAAAAGAGATGCAAGAACAGAAGGAAATACAATAGCGTGATAAATAGTAACCATGCTACTGCAGTTGTAGCCAGCAGTTTATTGTCCCAGTTTAAATGGACTGGATAGAGCATGAAATTGTTAGCAATTTCCTAGTTTATTTCTATAGAAAAAATTCTTAGTTCTATTGGTTTCCTTTGTTAAAGAGTAATCCTAAGTGTGCATGTGTCTTTGGAAATCTGGCAAAAGTCTTTGCAACAATGTTTATATCAATATTTTACATAGTTGCAAACACTGCTACCATAGAAAGCCAGACACATGCACACTTCTATTACCCTACCTAGATTTACTCTTCAACAAAAAGATATCAAGAACACACAGAACATTGGAAAATAGAAGTAAATTAACCGTTTAAAACTGAATAATGAATGTTTATTAACTTTACTGTCAACTTTAATGAGGACTTTTAATAACTTTTGCTTCTACTGACTAGTTATCTATACTGATATTTTTCCAACTGTGTGTGTGTGTGTGTGTGTGTGTGTGTGTGTGTGTGTGTGTGTGTGTGTGTGTGTGTGTGTGTGTGTGTGTGTGTGTGTGTGTGTGTGTATGGAGAGGCATAAGACAGAGAAATAATATACACAAATGCAAAAAAAAAAAAAATCATCTTACATGGTGATAAAGACCAAGAAGAAAGATATGAAAAATGTATTACTTTACTGTATAAAATAATGCATGGTGGAAAATAAGGCCCAAACGTAAAGTCTGAAGGTTTCATATCTGGATGATATGTGAATTTTGATCCAGCAAATTGGAATCCCTAAAATGGTAGATATCAAAGAGCCCACTGAACAGCTTTGCCGCAGAAGTTGCCAAATAAGCATAAAAACAGTTGAAATTATTAACTTACTAAAAGGGACAGGAAACCCCAAAATTTTCTTTCATTATTTGGATAGAACATACAGTTTTAAACAACTTTACAATTTACTTCCATTATCAAATATGCTTTGTTCTCTTGTTATCCTTTGCGGAAGGAACAGCATCGAACCACTGGCAGCTAGTTGAGCCCATCTAGTCACCCAATCACAAGAGACATGTGTGCATGCACCAATTAGCAGCAGCTCCCACTAGTGTAGGATATGTGCATATTCATTTTCAACAAGGGATACCAAGAGAACAAAGCAAATTTGAAAATAGAAGTGAATTTAAAAGTGTCTTCAAAATTACATGCTATATCGGAATCCAAGATTAATTTTGATTTTCCTATCCCTTTAAGTTTCGTCATAAAATTTGTACATCTGAAGAAATCCTTGGGAAATAAAAACATGAAATACAATTATGGCTCAAAATCAAATACAGAGCACCTACTGAAATGGCTTTTTTGTGATTAAACCAGGCAAGATACTTGATCCCATGAGATCTGAAGCTATAAGAACTCTCTTAGGAATCACTTAGCAAAAACTATTATCCAGACACTTATGAGCTGAGAGCCAAATCTTATTTTTAGAAAAGCACCGTCTACAGTCCAGATGAAAACAGAGTTGTAAGGTTCACTTTCAAGATCACTAGCAGAAAACCTTCTGCACGGTGAAGAGTGACACTTTGTAAAAATTGTTTTGAGTTACTCTTCATTACATAATGTACAACTGTCAATAAAATACAATCCAGAAATGTCAAAGAACTCGGCCAATTGCTGTAAAATTCTGAAGATTTTTCAAGTAACCACATACATTTCGTGAAACAAATTTTGCAGTTACTCTTATTTATTTGAAAAGAGTGGATACAAAGACTGATGTTTAAACACTGCTGCTTTAACTTAGTACAAAAGTAGTGGTCATAATAATAATGATGTATTTGCCTCTCTGGATAGAAACATGTGGCTCTTCTTAAAAGATAGAATGCATTAGAGATACCTGACCGCAGGAGACCGGAGCATTCTGTAGCAAAAAAAAGATAACAAGAACACTACGGATTCACGAGGAATCACTAGACTCCAACAGGTGAATAAAAATGCAACCTCTACAAAGGAGTCCAAAAGACTGAAATCATAGGAGAAATGTTTCCAGATAAAAAACTATGTATTTTGTGATTTAAAAAGGATATACCATTTAAAAACATTTTCTGCAATATTACTTCTATTATCAAAATTGCTTCATTCACATGATATTGTTGAAGAGATACCTATGTAGGTGTCTGGAGATCTACATGGCAGGAAATAGTGCTGCCATTTAGGGCTCTAAGCATTGGCCAGTTCCTAAGCACATGTCCCTGCTTTTCAACAAAAAATACAAAAAGAAGAAAAATGAATAGAGGTAATATAAGTAAATTAGAAAGTTGTTTAAAATCCCCTTTAACCACCAAAAAAAAAAAGAAGTTATAATAAACAAACATGCAAAAAGAAAGGCAAAGCCCCTTTCAAATATATTTCTGCGAGATAACTAACATTTAAATAGTTCTTGGACACAAGTAAAATCCAAAGGGGAAATAAAGAGTGAAGATAAAAATAAGAAAACTCAGTAGTAAAAGAAAGAGAAAAATGTATGCTTACCTGATAAATTTCTTTCTTTCCAGATATGGAGAGTCCACAACATCATTCAATTACTGGTAGGAATATCACTCCTGGCCAGCAGGAGGAGGCAAAGAGCACCACAGCAAAGCTGTTAAGTGTCACTTCCCTTACCTATAATCATTCGACCAAAGGGAAATGGAAAAAAAATAACACAAAGGTGTAGAGGTGTCAGGTGCCTGAGGTTTAGTCAAAAATAACTGTCTTAATAAAGGGTGGGGACATGGAAAGAAATTTATCAGGTAAGCATACATTTTGTTTTCTTTCCTAAGATATAAAGAGTCCACGATGTCATTCAGTTACTAGTGGGAATCAATACCCAAGCTAGAGGACACAGAATAACCAGGGAGGGAGAACAAGACAGGCAGACCTAAACAGAAGGCACCACGCTCCTCTCTCTCTGGTGCCGGTCCCGTTGCCTCTGGCGCGAATCCTGCGCCTATGTGTTTTCAAATAGATCTATCACTGCCCAAGTATAGGTGTTACTTTGTGTACTCCTGGGTGTGATAGATTGTTTCTGCTATTTGCCTTATTGTTGATTAACCCTATATGACTACTGTGCCTGATTAACCCCTAAACTGCTGGCTTGATATACTGCTACTGAACTCTGCTTGTATGACTACTCTGCCTGATTAACCCCTAAATTGCTGGATTGATATTCTGTTGCTGAACTCTGCTTGTCTGACTACTCTGCCTGATTAACCCCTATTGTTCTGGATTGCTTCACCGTTGCCAAACCCTGCCTGCCTGACCATTCTAGTGATTTACCCTTGGACTGCTTTACCGTTGCTAAATCCTGCCTGCCTGACCATTTTAGTGGTTTACCTTTGGACTGCTTTACCGTTGCCGCTGAAGACTATCCTGCCTGTGGTGAGTGCTATTCATCTCATCTTGCAAACTTTCTCTGCTCTGGGATATTCCCTATCATTCCGGCTCAACGCCGGGATAAGAAGACTACTGGCCGAGTTCGGTCTGATAGTGGAGTATCCTACAAGCATAACACAGCAGTCATCAGACCGCTGCTTTCCTAACCTTAAACCACTTCTAAAGTGGCGAATTTCAATCTCCCCGGTAATGTCCGACCAAGGAGATTTACAGCTCCTGCCCACGCGTGATAGGCTGTGCGCGGACAGGGGGCGAGTGCAACAGGGGGCGAGATTGCACGTGAGCGCAAAATAGCACTCGTATGTAATGCTGAATTCCGCCAGGGGAATTCAGCCTGACAGAGGCAAGCTGTGGCGGACTGGAGTGCTTATGTGCGCCCCTGTCTGTCTCAGCTTGATAAATCGTCCCCATAGTCAAGTAAAGAAGACAAAAGCAGGAAAGAACACAGCTGGGTAAATGTGGTGCATAGTGAGGGGTCGATTTATCAAGCTAAGGCAGACAGGAGCGCACATAAGCGCCAAAGCTCGCCTCTGGCGGGCTGAATTCCCCTGGTGGAATTCAGCAATGCACACGAGCGCTATTTTGTGCTCATGTGCAAACCCGCCCCCTGCCTGCGCACAGTCAATCATGAGGCGGCAGAAGCTGTCAATCTCCCCGGTTGGAATATACCGGGAAGATTGAAATTCGCCCCTTTAGAGGTAGCTGCTTGTTAAATACGGCGTGCAGGTTCTCTTGTCAGAACCTGCAGTCGCATGGGGTAAAAAAGCTTGGGAAGTCTTTGATAAATCGACCCCTAAACTGATGCCAATTGCAAAAATAAGAGGGTGGGTCTTGTGGACTCTTACCACCATGAAAAATTAATCTATTTCAGGTAAGTATACATTTTGTTTTCGTTCATAAGATGGTGAGAGTCCAAGAGCCATTACCCCTGGGCTCTAATACCCAAGCTGTGGAGTTCATAAGTAAATGGATGGGACAAAAATTAATGCAGGCACCTTTTTACCAGCCACTAAGACTGTAGGACTTTTCTGTGAAAAACTATCACAAAAGAAAAGTTAGTAAAGAAGACCAAGTTGCTATTGTGCAATGTACATAACAAAAGCCTTGTTTTAAAAAAAGACCCCCAAAGAGAACTAATCTAGTAGAAAAAAAAAAATGTAAAAGTTCTGGAAGAAAGTTTCCTGCTTCCAATAAAGCTATACTTAGGCCTTGATATTCAAAGGTACTCTAGTAGTGAGAAAAATTGCAGTTCAGACTTCACAGGGGCTGAACTCACTGAATATTCAAAAGAAAAAAGGTGGAACTCTCTAGCACTGCGAGATTTCTCTCATTTCTATCTATGAAGGAGAGAAAAGCCCAGTGCAATACAGCACTGCATGATATGAGGTTTGTTACACTTGTGTTACTTTAACAAATTAGAATAATACTTTATATATTTCTGTTTATATGTACAAATTAAATTGCACCTTGAATTTGCTGCATTACAAACTAAAACTGACAGCTTCAGAAAGGAAGTGGGCAGTTCCCTGGGCTGGACAGGGGAGTTCCAAGCATATGTCTGAAGCTCTCTCACCAGTTGTGTAAAATTTTCTAAGCATTTTAAACATGCTGGTCTCACTGATTTGTCTCACCAGCTGTATGCAGGTGAAGTTTGCTCAAAATTCACAATATAGTTATTTTAAATAACTGAAAAGTAATATATACTAAAATATAGACAAAGCAAGTTAAAGTGTAGTGAAAACATTTCAGTTAAATTTGCGCCCGATCGCGCCACTGAAATTAATGTAGCTCGTTCCCGCTACCAAACCAGAGCGGAGAGCTGCTAAATCCAAGTTTGATATAAAATCTCTCGCAATGCTTTTGGTTTTTGCCACCTGCCGCTAAGATAATGTTATATAATACTGCACTATGAGCAGCATTATAACACATTATTTTATAAGTTTACTTTCTCTTTAAATGTGATTCAAAAGTGCAAAGTGATATAAACAGACAGCACAGTGTAAATGCAGCAGAACTCTCATGTCATGCAGTGCTATATTGCACTAGGCTTGTCTCTCCTTTACATACAGAAATGCCGGGAACAACCCCTGTGAGAAGTAAAGCAAAATCTGCCTTTTGAAAATTTCAATAGGGAGCTCGCAGTGCTGGAGGATCATTTTAGAATATCTCACATGAGCAGAGAGGTTTTGAATATCAGGGCCTGAAAGGGATACTGAACACAAATTTGTTTATTTCATGATTCAGATAGAGCATGCAATTTTCCTTTGTTCTCTTGGTATTTTTATTTAACAATGCAGGAATGTAAGCTTATGAGCCGGCCTATTTTTGGTTCAGCACCCTGGATAGGGCTTGCTGATTGGTGGGTACATTTAGCCACCAATCAGCAAGCAATAACCAGGTGCTGAACCAAAGATGGGCCGGCTCGTAAGCTTACATTACTGCTTATCAAATAAAGATACCAAGAGAACGAAGAAAATGTGATAACAGGAGTAAATTAGAAAGTGTTGGGTTCAGTATCCCTTTAATCAGGAAGCTAAAGTAACAACTGTAGTGATGACTCATACGTGGACAAATGGTACTATAAAGTATTTAGTACAGGCAGATTTTATTACAAGACCAGAGACTTCACATTTGCATTACTTTCTTTTACTACTAGTGTGCAGCCTTAAAAGTACATATAACACAAACAGTTAAGATAATACAAAAAAAAGAAAAGAGTCTATATAACTAGCCAATGAGAATGCTAGGTTAGGGACCAGAGAAAAAAAATGGACCAATCAGAAGACCCATATTGACCATAAACAGACCAATGTGCACCCCATCTTCCTCTTTCTTTTGCTGCTCAGCAACAAGATAAGTGTGCTATTATTCACTGCCATATAAATTATAATAATATTGGTCAATAATGTCGCTTATAAACCAAGAAATACAAAGCAGAAAAGTAAAGACAAGCTAAAGGGACAGTCTACTTGACACTGTTACTACCCATTTCCCAAGCTTTGAATAACCAAAAAAAAAAAAGTTATATTATTGTACTTTATAACCTTTAATTCTCTAAATTTCTGACTGTTCCTAAGCTTCTGCAGGCTGCCTCTTATTTCAGTGCATTTTGCAGTTTTTCAGTCAGACAGTGCTAGTTTGTGTGTGCCATATAGATAACTGTGTGCTCAATCCCGTGGAGCTATTTATAAAGCAGCACTAATTGGCTAAAATTTAAGTTTGTAAATAGCACTGAGATAAGGGGGCAATCTGCAGAGGCTTCGATACAAGGTAAACAGTATATTAATAGAAAGAAGAACAGTGTTGGTTATGCAAATCTGGGGACTGGGTATTAAAAGGAATAATCCCTTCATTACTTGGAATTTCAGAGAAAAACTTGTCCAAAATAGCAAATTATTAGCATTGTTACTATCGCTCAATTTAAACAAAAATAAAACTTTTTTTTTAACCTTTTAACGCCGTTATGCTGTTCTATTCCGTCATAATTACACTGGGCTTTAAAGCCGTTATGACGGAATAGAACGTCATAACAAAACGGCTGTCCTGAAGCCTTCTGTGCTTCTAGGACTTGATCGCGGTCTGGAGGGCGTTCCTAGGGTTGTAGGGACGTCCCCCCAGATGCGATCCAATAATTGAAATCTCGCGATCGTATGCACGATCGCGTAGTTTCAATTTGTCTACATCGGAACAGGTGTTCCGATGTAGGCACTTTCACCCTGTCACTAAAGGGTTAAATTTACCTATCAAAACTATATACTGTATATTTTTAGTAGACAACCCAAGGTATTGATCTAGGCCCATTTTAGTATATTTCATGCCACCATTTCACCACCAAATATGATCATTTTAAAAACAAAAAAACTTTTTCACAAACTTTGGGTTTCTCACAGAAATGATTTACACATAACTACTGCAGCCATAAGACAAATGGTTGTGAAAGGTTCTCTGGGGTCCCTTTTTGTTCAGAAATAGCAGACATGCATGGTTTTGCCATTAGTTTTTAGCAATTAGAAGGCTGCTTATTACAGCTGTGCACCACATCTGAAATTCCTGGCAGTAAAGGGGTTAATCAGTTAGCTGACAAGGGTAATAGTATTTTAAATGCATGAATTACCCTCCTACCGGACACTTTCCACCTCATCCCTAACAAACAGCTCTCTCCCCTCAAACACTTTTTTTTAAAATAAATACATTTTATTTCTTTTCTGCAGTGTAGAATCCACCCTTACCCTCCCACCTTGCTGATCCCTCCCAAACAGCTTTCTAACCTTCCCCCTCCTAATGGCATCTGCCATCTTAGTTACAGACAGCTGTCTGCCAGTAGCCAGTTTATATTCTTGTTTTGCTTTTTTATAATTTATTATTTTAATTATTTTTCAACCTGTGTTAACACTATAACATAGTACAAGCAAATCCCTCCTTATATTCCCTTTAGCAATTTTAGAGATCACATTATAAAAGCTGTGTATTGATATCATAACCAATAAATACAAATACTTATATTGTTAAAGTTTCTTAAAGGGATATGAAACCAAATTTTTTTCTTTCATGATTCAGATAGACTTCCAAATGTATTTCTATTAAAAATGTTGTCTTTAAGAATGAAGTTTTGGAATTTATTAAAGCGTTAGATAAGATCCCTGTATTGTATGTTAATTAATGGGTCTCTCTCTTCTAAAATAACTTTAGTCAGAGGAACACAACAAGGTTGCCCCCGCTCGCCTCTTATTTTACTTAGTGAATAAACAATTGGCTTTGAATTGGATACTGTTGGGTGGAATACATCTTAAAGGGGCATAAAACCCAATTTTTTTTTATTTAGAAGAGAATAAAATGCAGTAAATGTTTAATACATACAATTCAATATTTACAAAATACCTAAATTCACTACCTGTGGTTAAAATAATTTTTAAAATAATACCAATGAAGACTACTCAGTTATAAATATTGAGCTTGTAAGAATACAAATTGTGCAACTGTTTCAGTTTTTTGCAACCTTTGTCATTTTCCTTGTATAAGAAAACAGAATTTATGTTTACCTGATAAATTACTTTCTCCAACGGTGTGTCCGGTCCACGGCGTCATCCTTACTTGTGGGATATTCTCTTCCCCAACAGGAAATGGCAAAGAGCCCAGCAAAGCTGGTCACATGATCCCTCCTAGGCTCCGCCTTCCCCAGTCATTCGACCGACGTAAAGGAGGAATATTTGCATAGGAGAAATCATATGATACCGTGGTGACTGTAGTTAAAGAAAATAAATTATCAGACCTGATTAAAAAACCAGGGCGGGCCGTGGACCGGACACACCGTTGGAGAAAGTAATTTATCAGGTAAACATAAATTCTGTTTTCTCCAACATAGGTGTGTCCGGTCCACGGCGTCATCCTTACTTGTGGGAACCAATACCAAAGCTTTAGGACACGGATGAAGGGAGGGAGCAAATCAGGTCACCTAGATGGAAGGCACCACGGCTTGCAAAACCTTTCTCCCAAAAATAGCCTCAGAAGAAGCAAAAGTATCAAATTTGTAAAATTTAGTAAAAGTGTGCAGTGAAGACCAAGTCGCTGCCTTACATATCTGATCAACAGAAGCCTCGTTCTTGAAGGCCCATGTGGAAGCCACAGCCCTAGTGGAATGAGCTGTGATTCTTTCAGGAGGCTGCCGTCCGGCAGTCTCGTAAGCCAATCTGATGATGCTTTTAATCCAAAAAGAGAGAGAGGTAGAAGTTGCTTTTTGACCTCTCCTTTTACCAGAATAAACAACAAACAAAGAAGATGTTTGTCTAAAATCCTTTGTAGCATCTAAATAGAATTTTAGAGCACGAACTACATCCAAATTGTGCAACAAACGTTCCTTCTTTGAAATTGGATTCGGACACAAAGAAGGCACGACTATCTCCTGGTTAATGTTTTTGTTAGAAACAACTTTCGGAAGAAAACCAGGTTTAGTACGTAAAACCACCTTATCTGCGTGGAACACCAGATAAGGAGGAGAACACTGCAGAGCAGATAATTCTGAAACTCTTCTAGCAGAAGAAATTGCAACCAAAAACAAAACTTTCCAAGATAATAACTTAATATCAACGGAATGTAAGGGTTCAAACGGAACCCCCTGAAGAACTGAAAGAACTAAATTGAGACTCCAAGGAGGAGTCAAATGTTTGTAAACAGGCTTGATTCTAACCAGAGCCTGAACAAAGGCTTGAACATCTGGCACAGCTGCCAGCTTTTTGTGAAGTAACACAGGCAAGGCAGAAATCTGTCCCTTCAAAGAACTTGCAGATAATCCTTTCTCCAAACCTTCTTGAAGAAAGGATAGAATCTTAGGAATTTTTACCTTGTCCCAAGGGAATCCTTTAGATTCACACCAACAGATATATTTTTTCCATATTTTGTGGTAGATTTTTCTAGTTACAGGCTTTCTGGCCTGAACAAGAGTATCAATGACAGAATCTGAGAACCCTCGCTTTGATAAGATCAAGCGTTCAATCTCCAAGCAGTCAGTTGGAGTGAGACCAGATTCGGATGTTCGAACGGACCTTGAACAAGAAGGTCTCGTCTCAAAGGTAGCTTCCATGGTGGAGCCGATGACATATTCACCAGGTCTGCATACCAAGTCCTGCGTGGCCACGCAGGAGCTATCAAGATCACCGATGCCCTCTCCTGATTGATCCTGGCTACCAGCCTGGGGATGAGAGGAAACGGCGGGAATACATAAGCTAGTTTGAAGGTCCAAGGTGCTACTAGTGCATCTACTAGAGTCGCCTTGGGATCCCTGGATCTGGACCCGTAGCAAGGAACCTTGAAGTTCTGACGAGAGGCCATCAGATCCATGTCTGGAATGCCCCACAATTGAGTAATTTGGGCAAAGATTTCCGGATGGAGTTCCCACTCCCCCGGATGAAATGTCTGACGACTCAGAAAATCCGCTTCCCAATTTTCCACTCCTGGGATGTGGATTGCAGACAAGTGGCAGGAGTGAGATTCCGCCGATTGTATGATTTTGGTCACTTCTTCCATCGCCAGGGAACTCCTTGTTCCCCCCTGATGGTTGATGTACGCAACAGTCGTCATGTTGTCTGATTGAAACCGTATGAACTTGGCCTTTGCTAGCTGAGGCCAAGCCTTGAGAGCATTGAATATCGCTCTCAGTTCCAGAATATTTATCGGGAGAAGAGATTCTTCCCGAGACCAAAGACCCTGAGCTTTCAGGGGTCCCCAGACCGCGCCCCAGCCCACCAGACTGGCGTCGGTCGTGACAATGACCCACTCTGGTCTGCGGAAGCTCATCCCCTGTGACAGGTTGTCCAGGGACAGCCACCAACGGAGTGAATCTCTGGTCCTCTGATCTACTTGTATCGTCGGAGACAAGTCTGTATAGTCCCCATTCCACTGACTGAGCATGCACAGTTGTAATGGTCTTAGATGAATTTGCGCAAAAGGAACTATGTCCATTGCCGCTACCATCAAACCTATTACTTCCATGCACTGTGCTATGGAAGGAAGAGGAACAGAATGAAGTATTTGACAAGAGTTTAGAAGTTTTGATTTTCTGGCCTCTGTCAGAAAAATCCTCATTTCTAAGGAGTCTATTATTGTTCCCAAGAAGGGAACCCTTGTTGACGGAGATAGCAAACTTTTTTCTACGTTCACTTTCCACCCGTGAGATCTGAGAAAGGCCAGGACAATGTCCGTGTGAGCCTTTGCTTGTGGAAGGGACGACGCTTGAATCAGAATGTCGTCCAAGTAAGGTACTACTGCAATGCCCCTTGGTCTTAGCGCCGCTAGAAGGGACCCTAGTACCTTTGTGAAAATTCTTGGAGCAGTGGCTAATCCGAATGGAAGTGCCACAAACTGGTAATGCTTGTCCAGGAATGCGAACCTTAGGAACCGATGATGTTCCTTGTGGATAGGAATATGTAGATACGCATCCTTTAAATCCACCGTGGTCATGAATTGACCTTCCTGGATGGAAGGAAGAATTGTTCGAATGGTTTCCATTTTGAACGATGGAACCTTGAGAAACTTGTTTAGGATCTTGAGATCTAAGATTGGTCTGAATGTTCCCTCTTTTTTGGGAACTACGAACAGATTGGAGTAGAACCCCATCCCTTGTTCTCCTAATGGAACAGGATGAATCACTCCCATTTTTAACAGGTCTTCTACACAATGTAAGAATGCCTGTTTTTTTATGTGGTCTGAAGACAATTGAGACCTGTGGAACCTCCCCCTTGGGGGAAGCCCCTTGAATTCCAGAAGATAACCTTGGGAGACTATTTCTAGTGCCCAAGGATCCAGAACATCTCTTGCCCAAGCCTGAGCGAAGAGAGAGAGTCTGCCCCCCACCAGATCCGGTCCCGGATCGGGGGCCAACATCTCATGCTGTCTTGGTAGCAGTGGCAGGTTTCTTGGCCTGCTTTCCTTTGTTCCAGCCTTGCATTGGCCTCCAGGCTGGCTTGGCTTGAGAAGTATTACCCTCTTGCTTAGAGGACGTAGCACTTGGGGCTGGTCCGTTTCTGCGAAAGGGACGAAAATTAGGTTTATTTTTGGCTTTGAAAGACCTATCCTGAGGAAGGGCGTGGCCCTTGCCCCCAGTGATATCAGAGATAATCTCTTTCAAGTCAGGGCCAAACAGCGTTTTCCCCTTGAAAGGAATGTTAAGCAATTTGTTCTTGGAAGACGCATCCGCTGACCAAGATTTTAGCCAAAGCGCTCTGCGCGCCACAATAGCAAAACCAGAATTTTTCGCCGCTAACCTAGCCAATTGCAAAGTGGCGTCTAGGGTGAAAGAATTAGCCAATTTGAGAGCATGAATTCTGTCCATAATCTCCTCATAAGAAGAAGAATTATTATTGAGCGCCTTTTCTAGTTCATCGAACCAGAAACACGCTGCTGTAGTGACAGGAATAATGCATGAAATTGGTTGTAGAAGGTAACCTTGCTGAACAAACATCTTTTTAAGCAAACCTTCTAATTTTTTATCCATAGGATCTTTGAAAGCACAACTATCTTCTATGGGTATAGTGGTGCGTTTGTTTAGAGTAGAAACCGCCCCCTCGACCTTGGGGACTGTCTGCCATAAGTCCTTTCTGGGGTCGACCATAGGAAACAATTTTTTAAATATGGGGGGAGGGACGAAAGGTATACCGGGCCTTTCCCATTCTTTATTTACAATGTCCGCCACCCGCTTGGGTATAGGAAAAGCTTCGGGGGGCCCCGGGACCTCTAGGAACTTGTCCATTTTACATAATTTCTCTGGAATGACCAAATTCTCACAATCATCCAGCGTAGATAACACCTCCTTAAGCAGAGCGCGGAGATGTTCCAATTTAAATTTAAATGTAATCACATCAGGTTCAGCTTGTTGAGAAATTTTCCCTGAATCTGAAATTTCTCCCTCAGACAAAACCTCCCTGGCCCCCTCAGACTGGTGTAGGGGCACTTCAGAACCAATATCATCAGCGTCCTCATGCTCTTCAGTATTTTCTAAAACAGAGCAGTCGCGCTTTCGCTGATAAGTGGGCATTTTGGCTAAAATGTTTTTGATAGAATTATCCATTACAGCCGTTAATTGTTGCATAGTAAGGAGTATTGGCGCACTAGATGTACTAGGGGCCTCCTGTGTGGGCAAGACTGGTGTAGACGAAGGAGGGGATGATGCAGTACCATGCTTACTCCCCTCACTTGAGGAATCATCTTGGGCATCATTTTCTCTAAATTTTGTGTCACATAAATCACATCTATTTAAATGAGAAGGAACCTTGGCTTCCCCACATACAGAACACAGTCTATCTGGTAGTTCAGACATGTTAAACAGGCATAAACTTGATAACAAAGTACAAAAAACGTTTTAAAATAAAACCGTTACTGTCACTTTAAATTTTAAACTGAACACACTTTATTACTGCAAATGTGAAAAAGTATGAAGGAATTGTTCAAAATTCACCAAAATTTCACCACAGTGTCTTAAAGCCTTAAGAGTATTGCACACCAAATTTGGAAACTTTAACCCTTAAAATAACGGAACCGGAGCCGTTTTTATATTTAACCCCTTTACAGTCCCTGGTATCTGCTTTGCTGAGACCCAACCAAGCCCAAAGGGGAATACGATACCAAATGACGCCTTCAGAAAGTCTTTTCTATGTATCAGAGCTCCTCACACATGCATCTGCATGTCATGCTTCCCAAAAACAAGTGCGCAATAGAGGCGCGAAAATGAGACTCTGCCTATGATTAGGGAAAGCCCCTAGAGAATAAGGTGTCCAATACAGTGCCTGCCGGTTATTTTACATAGTTCCCAAGATTAAAATAATTCCCCAAGGCTATGGGGTATAAAATATTTATAAATAAATCGTTTTAGCCCAGAAAATGTCTACAGTCTTAAAAGCCCTTGTGAAGCCCTTTTTTTCTTTATGTAATAAAAATGGCTTACCGGATCCCATAGGGAAAATGACAGCTTCCAGCATTACATCGTCTTGTTAGAAATGTGTCATACCTCAAGCAGCAAAAGTCTGCTCACTGTTTCCCCCAACTGAAGTTAATTCCTCTCAACAGTCCTGTGTGGAAACAGCCATCGATTTTAGTAACGGTTGCTAAAATCATTTTCCTCTTACAAACAGAAATCTTCATCTCTTTTCTGTTTCAGAGTAAATAGTACATACCAGCACTATTTTAAAATAACAAACTCTTGATTGAATAATAAAAACTACATTTAAACACCAAAAAACTCTAAGCCATCTCCGTGGAGATGTTGCCTGTACAACGGCAAAGAGAATGACTGGGGAAGGCGGAGCCTAGGAGGGATCATGTGGCCAGCTTTGCTGGGCTCTTTGCCATTTCCTGTTGGGGAAGAGAATATCCCACAAGTAAGGATGACGCCGTGGACCGGACACACCTATGTTGGAGAAATAATGTATTTCTGTATTACTAAACAGCATTGCTCAGTTCCTTAAAAGGATATGAAAACCAAATATTTTCTTTCATGATTCAGATAGAGCATATAATTTTAAGCTACTTTTAAGATAATTTACTCCTATCAATTTTTGTTCGCTCTCTTTGTATCTTTATTTGAAAATGCAGGAATGTACGCTTAGTAGCTAGCCTATTTTTGGTTCAGCACCCTGGGTAACGCTTGCTGATTTGG